>NC_081842.1:175085434-175172934 GCF_963259705.1 Myotis daubentonii
TTAAAAAGAGAGCCTGACTAGTTAATTATCTATTGTCTGTGTGGTTTATTTATTTATTTTTTTAGTGAATCAGCAAGAATGATAAGATTGGGCTGCCAAATTTGGTGACTCATTCGTAACTCCATGTATACATTCAACACATCAGAAGCAAGCACATATTTTGCATGTTCCTGCAATAGATCCTATAGGGGGTATAAAAATTTAGTGATTATTACTCATTCAACAAGTATTTATTGAGCATCTATTTTGTGCCGAGCAATGTGCTAAGGTACAACAGTTGACAGAGCTTAGAGTTCACTGAGAATCAACAAGTAAATAAACAAGGGACTTTCAAAGTGATAAGAATTCCTGTGTATGAAACAGTATTCTTCACTGTAGGCTTTGAAGTTTCCTAAAAATAGACAGCATTGTTTTTATGCAGAAGACATGGCCTCAAATTTCTAGAGAAAGGAATATATTGGAGGTTGGAGAGATTTGTTAAAAGGGAGCGTGATCGTGTAGGCCTGCAGCTGAATTAGAATCCCAGCTGTACTGGGTGAACTTGAACAAATGGCCACACTTCTCTCTGACTTAGTTCTTTCAGACACAGAGAGAGGTCAATAGAACCTACTTCTCTGGGTTGTTTTAAGGATGAAGGAAAATAACACAGGAAGTACTTAGCACTAAGCCTGATAGATGGTAAGAGGTGAATAAAGGGCAGCTGTCAAAGGAAACACAGACTACCATGAAGAAGAAATCTGTTTGGATCCTAAGCTAGCTTCCCGAGCCCCACCAGGACTTGGGCCTGCAGCCTCCTTGCTGACTGGAGGATAGTTCACATCAGGGAGCAAAGCAGAGGAAGTGCTCTCCCATATACTATATTAATGAGCTAAAGGAATGTTGAGACCCCAGCATAACCTATTTACGCATTATGCGTTTCTCTTGTTATTATTCAGCATTGGTTGAGCACCCTCAGTTCTGTAAGCTTTGTTTTTTGTTTTGTTTCCCTTTTTAAATCCTTTATTTTTCAACTACAGTTGACATACAATATTATATTAGTTTCAGGGGTACACCCCAGTGATTAGACATTATATAACTAAGTGATCACCTTGATAAATGTCATACCCATCCGATACCATACATAGTTATTAGGATATTATTGACTATATTCCCTCTGCTGTATTTTACATCCCCATGATGATTCTGTAACAACCAATTTGTACTTCTTAATCCCTTCACCTTTTTCACCCACTCCCTCAATGCCCCTCCTATCTGGCAACAGTCAAAATGTTCTCTGTATCTCTGAATCTGTGTCTGTTCTGCTTGTCAGTTTATTTTGTGTTTTAGGTTCAATTGTTGATAGATTTGTATTTATAGACATTTTATTGTTCTTTTTTTTTTCTTGTCTGGGAAGCTCTTCCATCAGAAATGATAGCTTTTCTGGGTAGAGTAATCTTGGTTATAGGTTCTTGCTTTTCATCACTTTGAACATTCTTGCCATCCCCTTCTGGCCTGCAAAGTTTTTGTTGTAGGCACTTCTCTTGCTGCCTTTAAGATACTCTCTTTGTCTTTAACCTTTTGAATTTTGATTATGATGTGTCTTTAGGCGGGCCTCTTTGGGTTCATCTTGTTTGAGATTCTCTGTGCTTCCTGGACATGTATGACTATTTCCTTCACTAGGTTAGGGAGATTGTCTGTAATTATATTTTCAAATAGGTTTTCAATGTTTTGCTCTCTCTCTTCTCCTTCTGGCACCCCATGATACAGACGGAGGTATGCTTGAAGTTGCCCCAGAGGCTCCTTTCACTGTCTTCATATTTTTTATTCTTTGTTCCTTTTGCTGTCTTGATAAGGTGTTTTGTGCTTCCTTATATTCCAAATTGCTGATTTGATTCTTGGCTTCATCTACTCTACTGTTGATTTCCTGTAAGTTGTTCCTCATTTCAGTTAGTGTATCTTTCAATTCTGACTGGTTCTTTATTATGATTTCCATTTCTTTTTTATGCTTACTATTTCTTTGTTGAAGTTTTCACTAAGTTCATTGAGTGTCCTTGTAACCAGTGTTTTGAAATCTGTATCTAGCAGATTGCTGGTCTCCGTTTTGTTTAGTTCTTTTTCTATTCTTTCATGTGGGACATGTTTCTTTGTCTCCTCACCTTTGGCAGCCTCTCTGTGTTTGTTTCTATGAATTAGGTAGAGCTGCTGTGTCTTCTGGGTTTGATAGAGTGCCCTTATGTAGTAGGTGGTCTGCAGGATATAGTGACAGTCTCCCCAATTACCCAAGCTGAGTATTCCAGGTGTGTCCCCCACCATGTGGGCTGCATACACCCTCTTATTGTAGTTATACCTTGATTGCTGTTGGCACGTCAATGGGAGGGATTTATCCCCAGGCCAATAGGCTGCAAGGACTGGCTGTGACGACCATGTAGGATCAGCTGTCTAGGGGCCCACCCCACAGAACAGGACTTACTTCAGTGGGGCTCTGGTGCCTGCTGAGTCTACCCTTTGAGCGTGTTACTTGTAGAGATGGTTGGGTGGTGCTTGGATGTGGTCTAAAGCTTTCTACCAGGTGTGCTGGCTCTGGGGTTTTCCAGGAGGTGCAGGCCAAAGTCATCCTCTGCCTGTGTTCTGCCTGGGGCCACCCAGCACAAGCTACTGAGTGATCTGCAAATGGATGCTACTTCTTTTGATGGACTTGAGGGTACTCAGGAGAAATTCAGGTATGGCGCTTCCCTACTGGCTCTGTGGGGATAGCGGGAGTCTCAGAAAAGGAACAGTGGCTTCTTCCAGTACATTTTTTTTGTCAGAAAGCTGTCCTCCCCAGCTCTTGCCCTGATACTGGACAATTCAGTTCCTTCATGCATACCTCTGGTGTCTTTTAAGCTGCTGCCCCAGTGCTGGAGCTCAGAGGTAGTGAGTCTGAGTAAGTCTACAGGCCTTTTAAGAGGAACTGCCTGGGACTTCAGCAGCCCTCTGTCTTCCTCAGCCACGATCCCTGCAGGTTTTTACCGATAGAAGTTATGAGGACTTCCTGGTACAGGAACCCTGGGTCATACTTCCTAGCTTTAAAAGTCTTGCTTTTTTATTAATTAGTGCCCGCCCAGCTCTCAGACAGACCCTTGGATCCTTCTCAAAGTTACCTGCAGACAACTGCATTGTCAACTTTACTTGACTGTGCTCCTGACTTTGCTAGTATCCCCAGTGTTCCTTTTCCCTTACTAGCTGTTAATGTCTCCCATCAACCCCACTCCTTCATCTGATTTATTGTGCTTGCTCAATTTTAGGCTTCTCCACTTCCCCCCAAATGCTGACTACTCAAGAGCTACCATCTTGATATCTTTACAATTGTTTGTTGAATGTCAGGCCTTGTGCTGCTGTTCATAATCTCTATTCCTCACCATAACTCAACTAAGGGCATTGTTAGTCCCATTTTACAGATGGGTATGATGAGGCCACCTTCTGGTGTCAGTGCTGGAGTGTGATGGAACCTGGGTTCAGAGCCAGTGGGCTCAGCTTCAAGATCCAAGCTCTTTCCCCTGTTCCATTAGTTGTCTCTGCCTCCATGTTTACCTGTTATGAAAAATCCTCCTCCCCCCAAACCAGTGAGGCAGCCAGAGCTTGGGGATGGGGGTGAAGGTATGAGAGAAGTCTTCATGTTCCCCTGGGGGTTGCTCAGTCAGGGAGCACTTGGGGGAACATTTGTCTCGTGAGCTCATAGTCAACCACAAGGGCAAAGACTTAGGACACACAAGAGACCCCGATATTAAAAAAAGAGGCAGTGAGAACAGAGTGATCACTCTGAGCCTGTATATTAAATGTATTCTTCCTTTGTATATATTTTTAAAAAAGAACAAAACCTGCAAAAGTTATGTTTCTACATAAAGGCAGACTGTGTTTCATAGCTACTCTAATTTATGGGCCGTACATTCCTGTGATTGTCTTGAACTGAATAGCCAAGTGAATAATCATTGAGGGCCACAGGTAAATCACTTGGAGGTGAACCGAGTCTGTCCAGGGCCTCTAAACTGGCACAAACATTATTTCCTAATTTTGTCGATTTCTTCATCTGAGCCCAGAAAGCGCCTTCTCTTGTTGCCTTTGTGGGTTGACACTTTTTTCCACTTATATCCAGAGGAGACGGCAGCAAGGTGAAACGTGACAAGTGTTTAAAGTATTTTCAAAGATTCCCCTTCTAATTTTCCTCCTCAATGCCAAGGAGATAATGCCATTCACTTCACTTCCACAAGTGTTTATCCTGCTCCCGAGTGAGCTGGGGATGGGAGGCGCTGGGAGGAGTCCAAGAGGGGAGGCACAGACCACGCCCTCAGGCATCTTGGGGCCTGGTTGGTTTCTTTTTAAAATTTTGTTACAATGTACATAACATAAAATTGTCATTTTAATCCTTTTTAAGTGTACAATTTCATGGCATTTAGTACATTGACATTGTTGTGTGACTATCAGTCGCCATTCATCTCCAAAACTTTTTCCTCTTCCCATACTGAAACTTCATTTCCGTTAAACAATAACTCCTCATTTCCTCCTCCACCCAGCCCCTAGCAACCAGCATTCTACTTTCTGTCCTTATGAATTTATGACACTAGGTACCTCATATAAGTGGAATCCTACAGTATTTGTCCTTTTGTGACTGGCTCATTTCACTTAGCATAATGTCCTCCAGGTTCATCCATGTGCGACCTGGCCAATTTTAAGAGTGAGCATGAACCAAGGTAAATACTAGTTCAGATGTAAGTCAACCACAGGGGCAGATGCATACTCACATTCATTTGTGGTTGTTTTAAGGAAATTCAAGCCTAAGCTGCAGCAATAAATCCAACGGATTTAATGAGCTAATATTCTGTGCAAGGCCCCAAGGGTGCATGAAGCTGCAGAAGATGCTGCCTCTTAAGGGGACTCAAGTGCAGATTCAAATTCAGATGTTAAGTGATAGTAACGTCAGGGTACAAATAAAAATGTAAGCAAGAGTTTAAGACAGAGAGGTCATTTCAGGTGGACGTGATTGGGGAAGAGTTAGATTTGAGTGGGATCTTGAAGGATAGGTAGAATTAAGTACAAAAGGAATGGGACCAGAGAAAGAAAACATTCCAGGCTAGCATGGAGTGAAAGCATGTTCCACAGCAGACTGTCTCTGTCTTCCCCACTGTAGTATCTCCAGTGCCTGGTACAATAACCAATGTGTGTTGCATGAATGAATGATGTGGAACCCAGCGGTGGGAATGCCCAACGTGAGTAGAGAGTCTGGCTTGAGTACAGGGTCCCTTAGGGTAGTTAGGGTTGAAAAAGAAAAACGTTGCTAGAGATCAGAATGTAAAAAAAAACTTTGACTGCCTGACTAAGGAGCTAGAACTGTATCCTGAGGCATTGAAGGTAGTTGACCAGGGGAGTTCATAGTGATTAGTCCACCATTTCTAATCATAAGTGTCATCAACGCACACACACCCCCTGAGAAGCTTAAAGTGCTAATTGCTGGGTGAATGTTAACGGAATGCAAGAGTCTTTAATGGTTGTATGCAGACTGGGCAACATCTTTTTTAGAAGTATCATTTTTTGGAAGCATCTTAAAGTGACAGAAGATAGCCAAGGGGCTAGTAAGGACAGCATTCCAGTAACCAAATACAAAAGTGACAATTTACTGTTGAGATTAAGAGGGGAAAGGCAGGTCTTGTGCCCATAGCTGGAGAGAGGGTTACAAAATGCAGGGATCATGCAATTCCCTAAGGAGAAGCAGAAGCCAGAGGCCATGACAGATGTCAGGCCTCTGGGACTGGTCAGGAAGGGAGGTTTTAAAGGAAACGAGGAAAAGAAAGTTTTTGCTTTGCAGAGTGTGAAGGTGGGATGAAACACCTGAGTTCCACTCTCCAAAGAGAAGCAGAGCTGCAGGATTAGCTCACTGGGGAGATTTGCTCTGCAGCCAGGCAAACGAGGACGAGGACGGTCTCAGGCAGAGTAATGAAGATCAGGAGAACCCAAACATTATGGAGAGGAGAGCAGGGCACAGGAGGGGGAATGGGAGGAGAGATGGGGGAGGAGGAGACTGACTTTGTTTGCATTCAACAGAAAGTCACCCCAACCCGTTTAAACCAAAAGGGACTTTTATTACAAAGTGACAGGCACGTTTCATGGAATCCACGAGGGCAGCCAAGATTGGAGAAGAATGGAACCCCGCCGAACTGGAGAGCTGTCCAGCACCAGCACTAACCCTCTTTGTCCCTGTCCCTTCCTGACGTCAGCTGCACCTTCCTCTCTATCTCTCCCCGCAAGCTGCCTTGTTCTTTACTTTCTCATCTACGGAGATAGCTGCCCCCACAGCCACCAGGATTACCTATCCCCAGTTCAAAAGAATAACAGAAACTAACAAGTGGCCCTGAATCTCATTCCAAATATTGGGGTGGGGGACAGGGGAAAATATGATTGGCCTCTTCCTCTAGGGTTCTTCCAGGTTCCATCAGCTATGGGCCAGTGGGTGGGGCCATGCGGAGTAAATATGGCCCCTGAGTCTGCCTTCCATGGCTGGGAGGGCAGCTTTGGAAAGCGGGCGTCAGGCTGGGCCGATTCCACAGAAGGTATGGACTAAACTGAAGCATCAAGAGTCACACACAAGGTGGCTGATTGCACCTGGAGAACCATTCTGCCACTGAGAGCCACCTCTCCTATAGGCTGTTCTGTGAGTGAGGAGGGATACAGGGGTGAGTGGCTGAGCAGAGGCCTGTTGTCTACTTAGAAAGAGGTAGATTGGAGCAAAGACGCCAGCTCTCTCCGGGGGAAGTTACTTTAGATGACCTCACAGGCTGCTTTCCATACTAAGATTCTGTGATATTTCCTCTGAATCACCTCAACTCCAGCTCTACCTACTCCTGCCTCCCCTCTTTTCATTTACCTAGTCAAAATCTACATCAGGGGGGTTTATTCTGAGTGGGACTCAGGAAGTCCCGGAATGTCCTAAAATTGGCTGCAAAACTGTGTGGGTAGGTGGGATGTGGACTTATATCTAGATTTTTCTAGAGAGAGGTTCAATCAAGGGGACCCTGACCAAGAAGAAGGTGAAGAGCTATGGTTTAAGGAGAAGTGATTTGAGGCAGTTTATAATAACAGTGAAATAGGAAGATAGAGATAGAACTAGGAAATAGAAATAGAAAAAGAAGAAATCAAATATATTAAAAAAACCAGTAGGTTCTCCATAGCTGCTATGATTAAACTTCAAGTTTGATTTTGAGCTTCCTGGAAGCCAGAAAAATCTTGATATCATTTGTATGGCTATAAGAAACAGCAGTTCTTTGAAAGAAATGAAGCTATTTCTAATGCAGATTTCTTAAAGGAGTTTCTCACTAAGCAAAAATACCACGAAAATAAATATAATAATAAGAGTAGCAATATTATTAATTATTCAAAATTACTTTGTGGCAAGCACAACGCTACTATATTTTTTTTCATTAAATTCAACAAAGGGAAGATAATGGAGAATTCATAGAGAAGAAAGGCGATTTGGAATAGAGCAATGTATATCCCAGAAGTCATTGACAGAGAGTCAAGAAAATCACCTGATAAGTTTTTCCAACATTCAGATAAGAAAAGGTAAATTTTCTTCAGCAGCACATCAGAGAGAGATAACAGTGAAGAGAAAAAACAGAGAGTTATGAAAACTGGGGAAAAAGATAAAAACGAAAGTAGTTGGCATAAATTGCTCACCTGAGAAATTCTACATGAAAAGCAGAAGACACAAAATAGTGGGTAAATGGTCCATCAGGGTTAAGTGCATAGTTCTTTTCAACTGTGAGAAATCTCCTCTGAAAATGAAGTTAAGCACGAGAGATGTTTTGATGTGGGGTCTGGGAATTTGTTAGAACCTATAGCAGGTGAGTTCTGTCTTCTCATATAAGACTTAACCAGGGAGCTCCTAACTGGAATAGATGGAGAGATATTCTTAATTCTGAGCAACAAGTTAATCGTTGACACTGAACTTTTGGAGCCAAATATTCATAGTTCTTTATTTCTCTGGCAGGACATTGAGAACACAGGGAGACAAGGAAGGGTGGTGCCCTGCTTTGGGGTTGACACCTGTCTGAAGCATGAGTGTGAATCTAGAGTGTGGGCAGGGTTAGATGTCTAGGCTGAGGGGGAGGGCTAGTATGAGGATGGGTGCAGAGTCAACAGAATGAACTGGGTAAAGAAGGAGGTCTGAGGATTCTGGATTAGATGAGGTTTAGGAGTGGGGAAAATGACAGGTATACTCATTCCTAAGGCCGCCTTAACCAATTACTACAAACTTGGTCACTTAAAACAACAGTTCTGGAGATCAGAAGACCACTGAGCCATGCTGTTGGCTGAACTCCACGTCTAAGGTGCTACTGTAGTTTGTCTACAGAGAAACTCTCTCTCTCTCTAAAAAATAATAATCATCATCATCATCATCTTCAAGCCAATGAAGGCAGGGCAGCTGGATTTCAATTTTTTTTTTTTTTCCTTTTTTATGTTTCTGGAATTGTTTTTTCTTTCAGATGGCCACATCTATATCTGTACAAAACACCTTGCATGAGGACAAGGATGATGCTGATTTTCCTCTTTCTTGTATTTCCAGAGTTCAGCAAAGTGCTCAATTAGTATTTGTTTGTTCATGAATGAATGGATGGATGAATGGATACATATGTAAACATGTGAATAAAATTGCATTTTCCTAGTCTCATATGCATCAAAACCACCCTCAGGACTGTCTTTCACCAAGTGCTGAAGACGTGGTGCTGTGTCCGTCCTTGAATTCTGGTACCAACATGGATAATAGCTGAGTGCCTTGTCAATAAGTACAGCATGTTCCATCCACTGCTGCCGAAATCTTAACAAGCCATCTGAGCGGAGGTGCTTGTCTGAAGGTGACACTTGCCCCCACCAATGTCATATAAGGAAATAACCCATCTTCCCTTAAGTGTCTCTCCTCCCTGCCTTCACATATCAGTGCACTATAAATGACGAGGAGGAGGGTTTGTAAATCAAGAAAAAGGCCCTGCTTTCAAGCGCTCTTTAATTAGGTAGGATGGATACAGCATCCTCGTTCATTTGGACGGGGCAGTGGGGAACCGTTCCATCTCCTGGATGTCCCCACATGGGCCCTACAGTGTTCCCAGGGTGACTGCTCTGTGTGAGGCATTTATAACATCTAAGTTTCTTCCTCCTAATGCCAGGGCTGAGAGGAGTATTACTAGGATGCAGGCTGAGTCTGCAACAGGGTTTTATGAGAAGGTTTGTAGATTCAACGTGGAAATAAATGTTGTCTAGGTATCTATACCTCAACTTGTTCCAAAAAACGATTCAAGGTTTGTTGTAAGATTATATACATTAGGTCAGGGAGAAATAAATTATAAATAGATGAGAATAAAAGAAGTAGGATTTGGAACCTTAAACCAAGCCTATACCACAGCCATGCATACCATGAAGTTCTATATAGTACTTACTATAGGTGGGTTCACATTCACATACAACCAGTGCAAAAAAAAGGGAAGCCTGACCAGTCATGCAATTTATGGCATCCGGGAGACAGCATGCTCACAGGTCAGCTACTTAGGAAAAGCTCAATTATTCCTGACCTGAGACCAGACAGAAATTTCTCCCAGGGTTCCTCAGAATGAAAGCGCTCTGTGATGAAATAAAGAACATGCCCATAACATCTGCACAAACAATGCATCCTGCACAGGACTAGTCCTTAGTAGAATTTGCAGCATCAACGTCTCACCAAAGGTGAAGATTACAAAACCAGCTCTTTGTGGATTAACACAATGTATCCACTGCAGTGCTTGCCTGGCTTAAATCAGGAAAGGACTTTAGAGAACCTTGACAGATGCAAAATGTGGCTTGGAGCAGGGAGCACTGGCTCCAGGTCCCATTCCCAGCTCTGTTGCCATAGGAGATGGTCATCATAGCTCAGACTTTGGATACAGAAGAAAGTGAATTTGAATCACCACTAACTAACGGTGTGCTCTTGTGGCATCTGCACCTCGGTTTACTCATCTGTACGATTGGTGATATGATCCCTTTTTAAAAATATATATATATATTATTGATATTTTTACACAGAGGGAGAGGGATAGAGTTGGAAACATCGATCAGCTACCTCCTGCGCACTCCCTACTGGGGATGTGTTCACAACCGAGGTACATGCCCTTGACCAGAATCGAACCTGGGATCCTTCAGTCCGCAGGCTGACACTCTATCCACTGAGCCAAACCGGTTAGGGCGATATGATCCCTTTCATGCAGATGTTACAAGGGTGAAGGGCATTGTAGATGCAGTGCCCGGGACGTGTCTGGAAGAAAACAAGTGTTTAATAAAGAGCAACTCCACAGCTTTCTGATGTGTCCTTAGGCTGTGAATTCACCTTGGGCAAGGTGAAATACTTGGGCATCAATTTCCTCATCAGAAACCAATGATATTGAAGAGTGAGTACTGCCTAAATCCATCTCCAGCGTACTATTTTATGATTCCATGAAATGTAAAATATAACTATATATCCAAAAAGATATACTAAAATTGTTGCTTTTATACAAATCCTCCCAGTTTTAGCAATGGTCAATATCATATGTGTGTTCTCAGACCTACTATAAAAGTGTGATGACACAAAACAATTTATTATTGTGTGATATAAAAACAAGAAAGAGAAGTTGGTGGGGAAGTCATAAATGCAGGTAACTACCACACTCCTTCAAGACCTCCCTTGGCCAACTGGTTAGGAAGGATCTTGTCTCCTAGCAGGGACCTCAAGCCGTTCACCATGCAGTCATGACCCTTGTCCCTGACCTTAACATCTGCAAGTGGTAGTCCAAGTCCACCCAATTTTCAACTGTGCTTCACCATGCAAATCCTCCGCTTCAAATACTTCACCTTCGCCCGCCCAATTGGCTCCCAGAAATTTCTAGAAGGCTAATACTAACTCCTGATTTATTGTCCTAGGAGGATAAAGTGTCAAGGAACAAAAATAATATCCAAAGTAATTTTTGGAACTTTGCTATGGTTTCTGTTTTTCATTGTTATAATAGCAATCCTATGATATGTTAAGTAACTACGGTGGGCCAGGCCCTGTCTTATACACGTGATCTTTTAAATTCTTGCAACATCCATTTAGAGGTAAGTACCATGTCCATTTTATAGAATTAGGATTCAGAGGCTGAGGGAAGTTTAGTAATTTTTCCAAGACAGACCACCTAGATAAGCAGTTCTCAACCTGTGGGTCGTGACCCCTTTGGGGGTCGAATGACCCTTTCACAGGGGTCGCCTAAGACCATTGGAAAACACATATATAATTACATATTGTTTTTATGATTAATCACTATGCTTTAATTATGTTCAATTTGTAACAATGAAAATACATCCTGTATATCAGATATTTACATTACGATTCATAACAGTAGCAAAATTACAGCTATGAAGTAGCAATGAAAATAATTTTATGGTTGGGGGTCACCACAACATAAGGACCTGTATTAAAGGATCGCAGCATTAGGAAGGTTGTGAACCACTGACCTAGATGTTTAGGGAGCTGGGATTCGAGCACAGGTTTCCGAACCCAAAGCCAATGCTCTTTCTCTCCACCACCCTACCTCCCCAGAGGAGCGAACACTGTCTCGGGCCAGGCTCTCAACACGGCAACCTGGGTCAGACATGTGGGCCAGCACTCCTGAGGAAGTGGACGGTAATTTGAAAGTTAATGTATTTACTCCTACGTGGAATTTAGTGAACGAACAGAACTACCAAGCAAAATAGAGACAGACTCATAGATGGAGAGCAGGCAGTCCACTCTGGGGAGAAAGGGTGTGTGGGGGAGGAGAGGGAGGTAGTGTATGGATTGAGCAAAAAAGAAAAAGAAAGAACTCATGGGCATGAACAACAGTGTAGTGATTGCAGGGTGGGGGAGGTGAAAGAGGGCATAGAGAGGGTAAATGGCGATGAAAAAAATAAAACAACTAAAATTAAATAAAATTTTTAAAAAGTTACTGTTTCTATTTTCTTGGTTCCAGTGAGTATTATCCTCAACTCTCCTTCCCCCAACATACACACAATCTCTTTATTGAATCAATTAGCAGTGTTTATGGAAAGCCACACCAGTTTGTTCTCGGAAAGTGCGAGAAAGGGCCCAGTATGTCGCCCCTGCCCTTGGAGAGCTCACAGCCTCACTGAGGAGAGGGGACTTCGAGACCCACGAAACCTCCTTGGAAAGGTTCAGGTAGCTGAAAACGGAGTACCCAACTGGACAGTGCAGATAGATACCTATGCAAACTCACCTGAAGAGGGGAGGGGTCGGGTCAGGCAGCATGGAGGAGGGTGAGGAAACCACCTGTACGGCCCTGCATGATTTGACCTCTGAGACCTCCTCCAATGTCTCCCTCACTCTTTGTGCTCCAGACACACCAGCCTCCTTGCTGCTCCCCACACACCTGGCACAGGCCCACCCCCCACTGTGCTGCTCCCTCGAACACGACTGTGTGGCTCCCTGCCCCTCCTCCCTCACAGTTTTGCTCGAGTGTCATTTGGTTACAGAAGCTTCCTCTGACTCACTCTTTGCTCCTTTTCATGTCCAATTTATCTCTAGAGAACTAGTCATCACCAAATCCACTACATGGATGTTTCGTTTACTTGTTCATTGTCTGGGTCCTTCCGCTAGGATGGAAGCCCCAGCAAGAATGTTTGTCACTTGTGTTAAAGCTCACTTGTATTGAAGAATTTGTATAACACTGACTTGCACTGAAGAGTTCCTAGCACCTAGTAGGTGCCTAATAAATATTAATTGAAAGATAGCCCTTTAAAGAGTTTTTCCAGTTCTGCCAAATGGTAGAGTCTTAGAAAATCTTCCCAAAATCTTAGGGAATTGGACTATGAGGATACACCGGTCACTTGAGGAGTCCATTGAAACCATCTGATTGAGGGAGTGAGAACAGTCTCAGTCGGCTGTTGGGACGAGCCTGGGTCCACCTCCAAATCATTAAACTGACTGTAGGCCTTCTATGTGCAGATGCCTATGTGCTCAGAATCTGCCCCAGTTTCCTACATGTCACCAATTCCATTCCATGCCAGACTCCTGTCTCCACAGCCCAGCATTGAAGCTCACTGTACCTACCTACTAACAGCTAGATATTGATGCTGGAGCTAGGAGGGTCACAAGGGATGGGGATGGAAGGACGCAGGAGTGGCCCCTCTGGACACTAGTCTACTTTTGTGGTGTAGAAGGAGAGTAAGTGACAAGGTCCTCAGGCCCCAATCTTAACTGACCCCATGGGCTAGGGAAATGTATGTGGCTTCTTCACGCCACTTCTCTGCATTGGAAGACAATCCTATATAATAAAGAGGGAATATGCAAATTGACCATCACTCTGCCACAAAGATGGCTGCACCCACAGCTGAGGCTCAGTTCCCATAACGAGCCTTAAGGAGCAATCAGCAGGGACTTGAGGCTGTGCGTGCCTCCTCCCCACCCCTGTGGGGCTTGACAGGGGACCTCAGGCTGCACCCCATGCCTCGGCCCAGGCTGGGGGATCTCAGGCCGTGCCCTCCCACCAGGCCAGGGGACCTGAGGCTGTGCCCCCCCACCCAGCGGGGTTTGACAAGAGTGGGACTGGCCGGGTCTGGATCTAGCCCAATGAGGGGGGACCAGCTAGGTCTGGGTCTCACGTGATTTTGAGGCACACGTTGGGTGGGTGGGGACTTGACTCAGGGTCTCATGGTTCACCCCAAACTCTGACAGGAGGAAGATTTTCATATACATTTTATTAATTTTCTTTCATCTCTGACACTTCTATTATAGAGAAAGGGCAAATAGCAATATTAAAATATTTCCTCTAACTAATCCCCTTTTAATGTGCACGAATTTCATGCACCGGGCCACTAGTCAATAATAATCCCTGATTCAAAGCAGAGGTTCTCAACCTGAGATTCACATATAAACCTGTTTAGGTGGGCTAGAAAGGCATGATATTAGTTAAACAATAACATGTGCCATTTTTGTTTGCCAAAATGGCCTAGTAGCACTAATTCCAGGTGGTTCATTAAGAAAATGAGAAGCTCTGGTTTAGGTAACACTGTTGTTCAGATGAGTGTGTATTTCAAATATGGGGCCAGTGGTTCATTAGCTCATTTTTTCATCCTATAATTGGGTTAGCTCCCAGGAGGCAATAACTACTAATATTGATAAAGCGTTATGCTGTGGGAAGCACTCTCACTAATAACATTTAATTTGATCCTAAAGTGGACAGTTATGCCTATGTTCATCTTAGAACCACCTTCTAGTTCAGGCACCTTCTAGTCCAGGACTCAGTCAGAAAACTATGGCCCATGAGCCAAATCCACCTGCAGACGTTTTTGTACAGCCTGGAAGCTAAGAATGGGTTTTACCTACTTAAAAGATTGTGTACACACACACCACATACACACAGAGGAGACTACATGACAATGACCACATGCAGCCCTTCACAAAGTTTGCCAGCCCTGTTCCAGGTGTCCCACACTGTGCCAGGTGCTGTACTTCTAATACATGTCCCCCTATGGTGAGAGCGAGAGACCCTTAAGTTCAGGACTGGTGTTGGGTGTGGCCACAACTGTGAGCACAGGGACATAACCTGGAAAGCAAAGGTTCTGGTCTCTGTTCTGTTTCCCATACGTGCTATGTAAACTGGGGTACGTTTCCTAAACCCTCTCAGGCCAGTATCTTCTTCTATTAAATAGGGTGTAGGGCCCAGTCGGCTCAATGGTTGAATGTCCAGCTATGAACAAGGAGGTCACAGTTCGATTCCTAGTCAGGACACATGCCCGGGTTGTGGGCTCAATCCCCAATGAGGGGGTATGCAGGAGACAGTCAATCAATGATTCTCTATCTTTATTGATGTTTCTATCTCTCTCTCTCTCTCCCTCTCCCTGCCTCAATCAATAATAATTGATATTATTTTATATCAATAAAAATATATTTAAAAATATAATAATTAAAAAAAAATAGGTGTAGGAATGGAACTCCCTTTTACTGTGAGTCCATGAGTTCATTAGGACCAACCCAAACTATTCTAGTTTGAGAGCTTTTTAAAATCATGATGACCCGATTACTTTTCTTCTTTCTGTAAATTTAAAAATAACTTAAAATTTTTAGAAGGACATGAGACAAGGTACAGGGAGATAAGGAATTTATGAGGAGATAAGGAACATATGTCCCAGATAAAAACTCAAGGTGTGTCATCGCTGTTTTAGGTGGCCAGTGTAGAATTGAGATTTGGAGGCCAGAATATTGTTTTTAAGCAGAAAGTAGTTGTCTACGTTTGAGCATCCAAATGCAAAAAAGAAAAATATCAGTACTATAGGCCAAATACAAAGAGGGGCGGGGGATCCCATTTTAAAAATGCTCATGGCAATGAAAAACTATAACTTCCAATGTGAACCAATTCATTGAGGCCTTAACATTCATTTGTTGGGAATGCAGGGGGCAGTAAAAGCTGCCATCAGAACCAATCCGGGAGCGGCAGCCTGGAAAGGTCAAACCCGGCTAGGGATGTGCAACTCCTTGACTTTGTTAAAATGATGGTATTCGACAGAAGTTACATCTGAGGTCAAGTGACCGCAATAACAGGGGACAAGGAGCACTCTCAAATCATTCTCGGGGATGAAAATGACATGAAACTGACATAATATCTGAGGTGAGATGAAACTCAAATCCTCAGCAGCTGAACGCTTCACCTACTGATGGGCAGCCTGACCCTCGCCAATCTCATAATCATACTTGTGTCAAGAGGGGAGCAGAGTCTCTAGTAACACCAGGCACAGCGCTGGTGTTTTGGGGAAAGGAAGGCTTTGTCTCTGCTTCTGAGATGATGTTGTTAAAAGTTTTAATACTCAGCTTTAAACCTTTCAAATGAATATCTTATTAGAAAAATTAGATTCCACCTACACGCATGGAATCGCTTCCCTTATGTATTTTTTCCCCAGTCTGGGTATTTCTTGGCTAGCATTTTCAGTAATAAATTGTGTGTTTAGTCCCATAATTATCTTGATGTTATTTAAAGATTCAACCCAATTCTGTTCAAAATGTAAGGATGATCTGTAATCTGGGTTATCTTCTAGCTTCCAAACTGCCTGAGGAGAAGCAGGAGGGGCAAGTTGGAAGGAAGTTAATGATAAGTTATAATCTCTTTGCCTCCAAAGAACGTGTAGGAAAGGAGGGTGTTCTGAACACTGTTGTGAATATATTAACACGTGACTCAGAAAAGGAAGCCTAAACTACATTTGAATTTAAAGCGAGGATTAAGATTAAAACCCCCCAAAAAGAAATATTACATTAAGTCAGCTGTTAACAAAAAAATGTTTCATGCTCTATCATGTGCCCTGTAATTGGTCTACTGTGAGGTTCGGTCTGGTAGACTGTGCTCCCATCTGTCGGTGTGTTTAGAAGAAATGTTGGTGTGTGTGTGTGTGTGTGTGTGTGTGTGTGTGTGTGTGTGTGTGTGTTTCCTGAGAAGAGAAAGGGTGAATGGAGGTGTGGTCATTTGCATAAACACAACCCGTTCTACCTTCAAAATATGCCGTGACCTCTTCCCTGCCAATGCATGTGGGCCCCTCAAAGCCAATAAATACAGTTGTCAGCAAGGGGATGAATCAGCATGTATTTAAATCAAAGACAGCCAGGAAAGACTGCATTAGCTCTGTTCCCAGGACCTGTCAAACCACAGAAGAGATTAAACATCTGACCCTCTTCATCCCCAACATTGCTCCACGAGAGACATTTCTGTCACTATTCCTGCCACTTGGCTTTCAAAGATGCCACAAAGCCTCGGGCGACCTCTGCTACATTTCAGTGTTGTTTATTGATTTCTGACCCAGTGCTTAATAGTTTTCCCAGTCCCCCTGAATGGCTTTTGTAAGCAATGTGGTTTGTACATCTCACCGATCAATACCTTTTATATTTACAATAAAATTGAAACTGCTTCTGCTGGGGGCGCAGCCCAGCATTTGTCATCCTTCAGCGAGGGAAAACTATGTCATTATCTGAATTAAAACATTTATTTCTGATTAAGAGAGTGTCCTATCTCATTAATTTTTCCCTTTCCAATAGAATGGGAATAGAACCCTATTGATTTTTGCACTTTTACACATCTCCACTGCTGGGAAGATAATTGAGAAGTTAGCCAGAATAAATGAAGTTTCAAGTCTAGTGGGCCAGCCAATACCTTCCAAATTCAAGGTGTTTTTATGAAGCTGGATTTTAATTTGTTGGCAAGCTGAAGCAGTGGGACTTATTCGACTGAGTAAATTGGATTAAGAGTAGAATCGGCTGGAGGCATGTCTTGGGGAATGCCAAGGGCCAGTCCCCCTGGACAGCCAGAGCCCTCGCTTTAGATTTATGCTAAGACAGCTTCCAAATTGCCCTCCTTCAAAACTCTCAACTCGCTTCAGGAAGTGTGGACCACTGACCCAAAAGCCTGTTAACTCACGTTTCCCTTCCTCATGCCCGTCGCCTTAAAAACAACCAAGATCTAATCAGAGGCTGAACTAGACCTTCAGATTGTCGGCACCAATTGATTACACTTTATTAGAATAATGGGACTAAATCCAAGCTTCATTAAAATGAATTCCCTGTGCTTGGAACCCTTTTTTCCCAAAGACCTTTCAATTACAAGACCTTATGGCACACACAGGGAATCCTGCTCACTTTGAAATTTTTCTCATTAGGAATTAGCAGTCATTTGTTCTTATTTCCATACGCAAAGCCCACGCCTTGTCTGCTCCTGGGAAGGACAGAAAATGCACTGGTCCCTCGGGTTAAAAGGAAGCAGGGGATGCAGATAATTTAAACCATAGCTATCTTTGTTAATGTCTTAATTTGTTACGTTCTCTGTAATTTATTTGTCACTGGTCCATTACTTTTAACATTCCCATTCACTTCTATGTATCCTTAGTTCCTCTAGGAAAAACATGGTTCGTCCTGGCATCAAAGGAGAATGGAAACCAGGTTCAGACTAAAGATCTTCCAGGTTACAGCTAAAGATTCTTCAAGGGGAAAAAAATTGACTAAAAGCCTTCCCTGGTGACCTGACAATAGAGACCTGCCCAGGGAAGAGCTCATCCAGAAATGAGGTTGAGAACTTTAGCTCGCGTTTAGAATGCCGCAGTGTGAGGCGAGTGCGAAGATCATGTTTCCCCTTAGAAGTAAAATGAAGCGTTGAAAATTAAAGGAAATTATTTCTACAGAAAAGATTTCCAACCTGAATTTATGTGACATAGGACAGCCTGAATTTGGCAGGCATACTCTTTGGTATAAATTTGTGTACACACACACACACACACACACACACACACAAACACACAACTGCGGCCAAAGGAAAAAGAAATTGCCAAGGAAGCACTTCAAGAAAGACTTGATTTACAAAAAAGAAAAAGAAAGAAAGGAAAAAATCAACACAGCAGATTAAAAATGCTGTGAAAGTGAAGAACTTAATTTCTGACTGCATGTTAATGCATGGTCCAAAGTACCAAAGTATGCAAAAGGTTGAATACATTCATCACAAACACTTCTGTTTCCTCTCTTACCCCAATGAGGAATTACAGGGTTACCAATGACCTTCCTCCCAATGAAGCTCCATAATTATGGTCATTTATTATACAGCCGAGATGAATGGATGGGCTTTACATAGAATAAAAATATTATTTAACAGCTGCATTATTGATGTGTGAAGTGTAATTTTAATTTATTTAAATGCTATAAATATATTGGTAATGTATTCTTTTCAAATTATCCTCCTGAACCACGCACTGGCAAAACCTCAATTAATATTGCACTAAAATCTATTTTCTCATGTTGTGTGAAGCTGTGTAGGCTAAAAATATGTATGCTATGTTGCCTTGGCATACTTTACCAGTGTATTTTCCTTTTCTCCTTGATTCATGATTTCAATTTGAAATTGAATTTCAATTGGAATCATTTAGAAAAATATATCTTCCCTTAAATAAAGGATCCCTATTTAAGTCTAAAATTATTTTTACTATAAATTACACATGCAATGATTTGAAGAAAAATTCTATATATTTACGTTCATTTGGCATACTGCAATATTTTTAAATACTTAGTGTATTTCCAGTGAAATGATAAAATTGGAAAAATATTTAAGCCAACAGCTCTATCTAATTTACTTAGCATATTAGCATAATCTCAATAAACCTGCAAAGAAACCGCTGCTTATATATTATGTTAAATTGCTTGGTACTGAAAGCATATTGTATGTCTATAAGCAGAGATAGACTTACGTATTTTATTTCTGGGTTTATCTCTTTTGTATTCTGTCCATTTGCCCCTGGCTGTCATTATTCCATGCTCATCGACAGAATAGTTATAGTTTGCAAAAACCTATCAGGTAGGCTGGACACTAGATAATTGAGGTGATGATCAGTCTCAGCAAAAGACAATTGATAGTGATAGTGTCAGAGGCTGCACCTAACAAGATCTGTACCCTCTGTCTCCTTTAGCCTTTCTCTGGAATGGACCGAATATGGAATAACATGGACGTGGCTGATGAGCATCCGGAGACGGAATGGTAGTGCATAATACTTCCTGGAAGTGCAATAGGATGGGGAGAGGGAGTCTTCTGACATTGAGGCAGGTTATTAAATAGAAGTGTGAACTATTAAGAGATGATCTTGACCCTCAGTACATTTTTATCAAAGTCAAAAAATACTTGACACCACTGAGGAGCCTACCACAGGCACACGGGGAGAAATGCTTTATTATGGAAATGTGTACTGTCTTCTTCAAAAGAGAAGAATTCAGAATACATGTACTTCTAAATGTATAACAGTTCATAGGACTCCCAATAATTAACATCAGCTGTACACTAAGTATGTTCTGGAATGATATTTGTAAAGGAGATGGTTGACCAAACTTAATAAGAACTTCCTATATTAAAAATAAAATTTTAAATTGTTCTAAAATAAAAATAATTTTAAGTTGCTTTTATGCTAGCATGGTTTAACACAGCTTTTCTGAAAAGGCTTTTCAAATCCACTCTCAATTCTAGCCTTGGGGGTGGAGAAGATTTTAGGGTGTATACACAAGGCTATAAATGCAGATTTTTTTTTCACGGACTGAGGTGCCTTGTAGATTTTTGATAGGCAGTTATCCTGGCTTTCCTCATATGCTATGCACCTTTTTTTACCTTTTTTTAAAATTGTGGGGCCATCACAATTCTTACAACTCCTACATTTCCATCAGTGTGTATATAAGTCAAAATACTACATATTGTAACACCCTAATTGCAGGGACAAAAACTAATGGAGCCCACTGACAATGGACTTAGGCCAGAAAGGATGCAGACAGTCCTAGGTTTTCATGGCTATTAAACACCCTATAGTCTATATAGAAATATGCCAAGTTGAGGCTTAATAGTAATAAAATAGTATGGGTAATGCCCTCAATCTGGCTGAATGAGCAATGCCCCCTGATTGGGTAATTGACAAACTACATACTGTAACACACTTCAGAATAGCCCTGCCTTTTCATTATGTTGAACAATAGGTTAACTAGATAACTCTGCACTTGGCAAAATTACTTTCCACTGACTTCAAACCATCTTCTTTTCTCCTCAAGCTACTGCTCCCTGTGATATTTCGGTATTCTTCTCCCCAGCAGTGCACTTTCAAAGCCCGTTATATGCTAGCTCAGTGGCACTCAGATTCTTCCTGTTTTACCTTTCCCAAGGGTCAATTGCCTTTGGGAGGGAACCAATAGAGATGAACAAGAAAGATATACTGCCTGATTCATGGCATTTAGAGAGGCCTGCAAAGGCACACCGGCTCTTCTGGGATTGATGCTACTTCGATCAGAGTCCTGTCTGCAATTAGAAAACAACTCCCAGCTCGGAAAATGTAGTCGTTTTAGAGAAAATGCAAGCAAAAGACATATCTCTAAAGACTTTGGTGTGTCCTTCACTTTTTTAATGCTCGTAGATCAGGTCGTGTATTCCAGTGGACCAAGGTATTTGAAGTTCCTTGCAAGGATTTCCTAAGCGTCTCTTCTCTGCCTTCCCATCACCATGAGTCAGCACGGTGGGCAACATTAAACAAAGCTCCGAGGCCTCCCTGCCACTCCCCACTGTGCGGTTGGGGAGGTGAGGCATGGTCTCTGAATGCAGGATATCGACTGATTTATAACAAAGTGATAGATATAACTATTGTCACTGGAATTACACTGAGTTATAGCGACATGGTTTTCTGTTCTACAAGCCACTCCCCATATGTACCATAACTCAAACCCTGAATGACAATAATACTATCTATGAAATTTATATTCATGATTATAAATTAATTTTTTTTTTTTGGCTGGACCACCAGCAGCATGGACTTGTAATTTCCAAACAGCATTTATGGCATTAACTTGGGAATACTATCCATCAAGCCTGATGACAAATGTGGAGGGTGATGGTCTTGCCCGCCTCTGGCTCTAGCAGCCGGTTGTGTTCTGGAGGAGAGAGACTGCTGGAACAGAGAAGCTGGGGTGGGGGTGTGGGGGGGCGGGGGGGCGGTGGCCAGCCTCCTCGGCCACCTGCCTCACAGATAGTGACAATAAACTGTGGAAGCAAACTTGCCACTTCAAAAAGAGAGGAGGGATTCACAGGTGGCTTTTTGCAGAAATAATTGCGAGCCTGCTAATAATAGCAAGAGCTGCTATTGATGGGGATCTTACCATATTCCATGTGCTCTGTATCTCAGAATCCTGCCTATGATCCAGCAAGGTGGGTATTATTGTACCCATTTTATAGATAAAAAGACTGAGGGGCAAAGGGGCTTGCCAGAGATTATAAAACTGGAGCATGAAGATTTAAATCCAGGCCTGTCTATCTTCAAAGAATCAGGAGTTTCCATGCCTACAGGCTTTCAAGATTGGATTCTCCAGGTATCATACAGAGGGACCACCACCAGCAGCAACAAAAAGCATCTTGATTGGTTTAAAAGAAAATTTTGTCATTCTAAATAACTGAGAATAGTTGAACCCCTAATAAAATATCATCTTTATCAGAGTTCAGCTGAGCAGCAATAAGGAGTCTGGGTTCTGGGTCAGGCTAATCTGGGTTCAGATCCTGCGGCTGCTACTAAGCTGCACGTCACTTAACCTGGTGGACTCGTCCATGAACTCTTGAAGCTCTTGAAAATTCTGAAATTCCACACTGCCCTTTGCCCTCAAGACTTTGAAGGAGGCAATCAGGGGTGGTGGATAGTTGGGGGAAAGGAGGAAGGAAGGGGGCCTGGGCACAGCAACCTCAATGCCCTTTCCTAAGGCGCTCGGCACTGTGCGGGGCAACCCCTGCTTCTCCCTTGGAAAGGAAGCTTATTCTTAATGACAAACACTCACCACCTCTCCAGCTCCCTCCCAGTCAGAACATACAAATGAAACCCATAAGTTGGACAAGTCTTTTTTTTTGACCATGACATTTAACACGATTGGATTATGGAGTAACAAGCTGAAGGTAAGTACAGAGAGCAGTTCATGGCCAGGGCCCAGCTTGCTCTGTCGGGAATGGGGTAGAAGGAGCATAGTAGAGTGAGGATCCTGCCAGGGAGGTGAGGGGAATGTAATGGGACAACAGAGACAAACAGCCAGTCCTCCTCACTCACAGTGAGAGAGGCAAGCCTGCAAACCCCTCTTCCCCTCCCCATCTTGCCCCAGCCTAGCCCTGTAGCCCACTCCCTAAATCCTCAGTGCTCAGCTTTCCTCATATCAAGTAGCTCCCCCATCTTTCCAGCCATGGTTTAATGAACTTCACTTTGCAGACATGATTTAGTTAATTTCACAATATTTCCATGTATGAGGTGTCATTATGACCCTGTTTCCAAAGGAGCACACTGCCGCTCAGCAGGCAAATTCGCTCGCTCTCTCACTGCCCATGGGAATTCACACTCAGGCTGTTGGGCTCTGAAGCCCTTGTTCTTATATTCAACCTGCCCCCATCCTATGGCTGTCTAGCCCAGCTCAAACGGCCACTCCCTGGTCGCGGAACACGACAGAGCGGGAGAGGCACTCCCTGAGAACATGGCCTCTGGGGCCAGTGCCTGGCTTTGAATTCTAGTTTTGTCTTTGGCTGGTTGTGGGGGCTTGGATAGATAATCTCTCTGTGCTTAAATTTCCTCATCTGTAAAATGGGGATTAGAGTTGCCAACATTGTACAACTGTTGCGAGGATTAAATATACATATTAATATTTGTAGAGTACTTAAAACAAGCCTGGCCCATAGTAAGTGTTCAATAAATGTAGAACAAAACCATCCTATTTTTGCAGCTGGGGAACTTTTAGTCACACCACAGCTCTCCTCTGGAATCCTTCCACCCTCCTCCTCACCCATCCTTCCTTCAAGATTAACCTTTATCTCAACTCCTCAAAATCACTCTCCTACCCTCCCCACTTTCGCTCTACTCCTCCTGCACACAGTGTCTACACCTGTCATCAGGGTGGTATTGGCCTTCCCTTCTCTCCTTTAGCCCTCTTATTTCTACTTCATTTCCTCACACATTTATATATTTACTAGAGGCCCGGTTTCATGCACCGGTGGGGTCCCTCGGCCTGACCTGTGGGAATCAGGCTGAAACTGGCTCTCTGACATCCCCTAAAGGGTCCCAGATTGTAAGAGGGTGGTTCTCGGGTGATGCACCCCGGAATTGGGCTCCCTCCTCTCTGCTTCCAGGTCCATCACTCAAGAACTGCAGCTGCAAAGTCACCGCAGCGCTGCAGCTCCTGCATTGAGTGTCTGCCCCCTGGTGGTCAGTGCATGTCATAGCTACCAGTCAGATGGTTGGATGGTCGCTTAGGCTTTTATATATATAGATTTTTATTTATACTGCATGCATAATGTTATGTATAATAATTATGTATCTAATATATAATAATATGCACCTTTACAATAATGATAATATGTAATGTTATATTATGTAATAATATATATAATCATCTACACACATTATTTCTTTCCATTTATATATTTATTTTACCAGTTTCTGTGTTTGGACTTGCTCCTCTTCCCACAGTATCTAGCCCAGAGCAGATATTCAATGAGTGAAGTTGATTTGAAGCCCAAAGACAAATAAAAAGTGAGGCTCAATTGCCCCCACTTCCTGGTCAGTTTTAGAATGCCTTATTTCATTCTTTTCTAGATTTTTAGAAGGCATCTGGCAACATCACCTCCAACATACCATTCAACACATCAAGACTTCGGGATCTTTCCTTGTGGGTCTACTGTTTCTCAGCTATGGACCTGCCTGCTCTCCTTCTCCCCAGATGTTTTATTTTATCTTCTGTTTGCTTTTTGAAAGTTTTTCCAATCTTCATTTATTTATTCATTCATTCATTCAATGAATGTTATCATTTTCCTGCTTAAAACTCATTAGTTTTCCATTAAGCTCAGGATGTACCTAAACCTCTTCACATGGTCTATGAGCAGGGTGACCTTATCATTTATTGTCCAAACTGGTATACTCCTGAAGGGTGCTATTAATAACTATGCTGGGACAATAGGTATCAATCACAATTGTCGTTGGCAAACTCCTCCTAAAAGGCCCTGATCACCTGGCCCCTTCCGGTTCTGGCCCTTCCCTGCCCGTCTCTCTTGCTCATGCTACATCTGTCTTCTTTTTGTTCCTTCAGGGGGTCCGGCTCTTGTTCTCAGCCTCCTTTCCTACCTCCTACACCTGGTCCTTAAGGTGCTCCCAATGTCTTCCTAAACCTCCCCATTCTTGACTCTTATTAATCCCCTTCCACTGTTTGTCGTCATTGCACCTGCCCCAGTGCGCATCGCTGTGTTTATTGCCGAGTTATCTGTGCTCAGGGGTGCCCATGGCAGCAGGTCCTTGTATGTCCTATGCGCTTCTGAATTTACTCCCTGCGCTTGGCACAGGCTCAGGGATGCTCAGTCAGTGTTTGTGGAATGCTTCTTTCCATTCACCCATCAATCTAGCAAACATTTTTTAAGCACCTACTATGTGCTAAGTTCTGTAGTAAACATTGGAAATACCAAAGTAGCAAGACAATAATTCAATCTAGGGTGATCAATGGATACCCATAAAAAGCGTTCCAGAACACCGTAAATAGGCTGTAACTTGGAAGGGCGCCCGGCTAGGAGCAGGGAGAAGGGAGGGCTTCACCTCCCTGAGGGGTGAGCCCAGAGCCCAGAGGCTCAGCTAGTGGGTGGGTTGAGTTGTCAAGGAAAGAAGGTGGAGGTGACAGCGTGTGCAAAGAGAAGGGGGCATATAGAAGACTTGATGAGGGCAGTGGTGGGTACACCAGGGGGTGGGGGTCTGGAGAGATGATGGAGACATGACCCGGACACTCTTCCAGACAGGGAGCGAGGAAGCACCTGGTCAGCTTCCTGCTACAGGCACGACCCGCCCCAGCACAGAGGACGGGAGATGCTCGGAGTCATCTCCCTTATTCCTGTCCTCCTTGTCCGGCCTCTAACTCACAGCCACGGGGCCTCCCTTCCCCAGGAGGTCGCCTTTCTTCCAGGTTCCCAGTGGCCCAAATGCTGCCTCAAAGGGGCAGGGCTGAGGGGCAGCAGGCGGCACTCTCTCTGAACACCGCTATTTTACAGACTTTCCGGCCAGGTCTTGGATGCAGACCCCATCCTGGGGCTCACAGCGTGGGCAGCAGCCTTGCTACCTGGAAAGGCTCCCACGCAGGGGCACCGGTTCACCGACCCGAAAGGTGTCTGCACGGCCCTGAGCAAGCGGAGGGGCGGCTGATAGAAGTGCGTGGTGGGCGGGACCGCTGCGCCCCTGGTACGGGCGGTGGGCAGGGCTGGGGGCCGCGGCCCGCTCTCCGGGGCTACCTTCTTAGAGGGGATTAGGGGGAGTCAAAAGGCAGCGTGGAGCCTAGGCCCCAGGGGCTCTGCCGCCTGCGGCCCGCAGACACATCGGGGATCCCGAGACCCCCTTCCTACCCTCGGAAAATCCATTTCAATGCTCGGCAGAAACTCCGCCCGGAAGGTGAGGTGAGGGAGAGCCGTCTACAAAACAAAGACCTCCTAGGGGAAGGGGCAGAGGGCGGGGGAGGAGGGGAGGGGTGCTCAGAGGCCCAGCCCTAGGAAGACTAATCCTCCTTTGGTCCAAGGAGGTGGCACTTTGTCCTAACAATATGCTCTCTGGAGAGGGAGGGCGGGTTAGCAGTGATGTGGGACCTGGGTGTCCCGAGGAGCCTTTCTGCTGCCGGGGGCACCCAGGCTCTGACGCACTGAGGTGCCTACATGAGCCCCTGTCTGCAGGAGGCCAGCCTAGAGGAGTAAGAGTAATAACAGTCCCATCTCCTCTGCGGGGCCATTTACACATATCCTCGCTAACCCTGACCACGGAGGGCTCGTATTGGTAATGGAATGGTCAGATTTCAAAGCCACAGCCATCAAGTGGCACATCTTCCCTTCCGAGGAGGACAGGGGGATGGGGGAGACCACTGGGGGCCTTCGATAGACGGGGGACCTGGGTTCCCGTGGCCACAGGAGCTGCCCAGCTCTGTCCATACAGTGTGCCAACGGCCTGCGAAAGAATGTGGGCTCCGTGTCCAACCTTGGGCAAGTCTAGTGTCACCCGTGTCAACTCTGAAAGCAGGACAATCCCTGCCCGACCCGTCATAGGACTAATACAAAGAGAATGAGCGCGTTTACACACTTTCCTGGAAGCCAGGATGGAGTTCCTCAGCTACAGTGAGCAGCAAGGTCGCCTGTGGGGGCTTGTTAGCAGGCAGCTTCCCAGGCCTCGATTCAGAGATTGCAAATTAATGGTCAGTAGGAGGCCGAGGAATCTGCATGTTACCCAGTGTCCCTGGTGACTCTGTGACTGAGGAGAGGGGAGGCGCTCAGGAGCCGGGGCCTGAGGGTGGCAGGGCCTCCCGGGTGGGTGTTGGTGGCCGGGAGGAGAGGTTGTACATGCCAGGGATCCACAATCCCCAGCCCAGCTTCACCCAGAATGCTCTCTGCTCTGATCTCTTTTATAAACTGGGTTTTCAGTGAGATTCCATTTGAGGGAGAATTATGTGATTTAAACACTAAAATAAAAGAAAAAAAATTAAAAAGTCCGCAGTGCATTGCTACGCGTGAAAATGCTTTGGGTAAGTTCAAGGCACGCTCTAGAGATGAGCAATTTTAGTCAAACCTTGGCCATCTGAAACCCTCGGGGAACGAATCATTCTGGAGAGCCTAATTTTCCCGGTAGCATTAAAACTTTTTATTAAATGTTAATCGTTTTGCGGAGGCTATG
Source organism: Myotis daubentonii (assembly GCF_963259705.1). Classification (NCBI taxonomy): domain Eukaryota; kingdom Metazoa; phylum Chordata; class Mammalia; order Chiroptera; family Vespertilionidae; genus Myotis; species Myotis daubentonii. The sequence continues at coordinate 175,112,666 of NC_081842.1, forward strand.
TTACACTCTTCCCTGCCTTTTAAAACAGAGAATGGGGAACATAATTTAACTGTTGTTTGAAAACTCAGGACTACCAAGTGGATAATGTGTGGCCATCCCAAAGGATGTGTGGCCGTCCCAAAGGTGAGTCCTGCGGAGCTTGATGAGGAAAGGAGAGCCATTCTATTCCACTCTCGGGCTCCTCTGCATCGGCCATTGAGTGCAGGCGGCCCAACATGGTGAGACAGGAGGGCACCAGGGCCTGAGGACTATGAGCTCCACGCTCCCCTGGGCCACCTGTGAGCTGTGGGACCCAGAGCAAGACCCTTTGCCTAGACCTCACTTTTTTAAAAATATGTTTTTTTAAAAATGATTTCAGAGAGAGGAAGGGAGAAGGAGAGAGAGAAACATCAATGATGAGAGAGAATCATTGATCGGCTGCCTACTGCACCCCCCCTACTGGGGATCGAGCCCACAACCCTCACGGGGCGTGTGCCCTGACAGGGAACTGAACTGTGACCTCCTGATTCATGGGGTGACACTCAACCACTGAGCCATACCAGCTTGTCAGGGGCCTCACTTTTTTTATCTGTAAGGTGAGAGGTCAAACCAACGCATCTCCAGAGTCGGTGTCCAGTCTTTAAAGTGGGGGTTGCAAACTCCACTGTGTTCAGGGGTCAAGAAGGTGAGGCTGGTGGGAAAGGAGAGCGAACGCCTGTCTAGGCGCAGCCAAGCACAGCATCAGCTGACTGGTGACATGAGAGGGAAGGCCCATTGCTATCAAGTCAAGTGTTCAAGAAAAGCTGGAAAGCTGGATTTTTCTGTGAAATCTCTGGATTTTTTAAACCTTGATATCTGAGGACTGGCTCACTCTTTCTCTACTCCACTCTTTTTTTTTTTAAATTTAAATTCTTTATTGTTTAAAGTATTACATAAGTCTTTTTTTTCCTCATTGACCTCTCCCCGGCCACCCCCATCCCCAGCACATGCCCTCACCCCCGCCCCCCCCAACTGTCTGTGTCCATTGGTCATGCTCATAGGCCTGCATACAAGTCCTTTGGTTGATTTCTTACCCCCCCCCCTCACTCCCCACCTTCCCTCATAGGTTGGACAGTCTGTTCGAGGCATCCCACACTTCTTCTGCGAGGCCTCCTGTCCTTCAAGACCAGAAAGTGAAACACTACCCTTCCCATTTCTTTATAGTTGGGGTCTGGGATTCGAACTAGGTTGTGTCGATAAGATTCATTTTGAAAAGCAAAGGAGGCAGACTCTGTCTTCCGAATTCCCATCCAGAGCCCCACCGGTAAGGAAGTCTGAACACAGGTCTAACAGACACCTTTGGGCCTGAGGTCTCTTCTGGCTCTCACGCTTGTGAGACAGCAGAGTAACAGCTGCCAGGGTGGACAGCCTCGGGGGCCTGACTTAAAGGGGAGAGACAGCCAAATGGCCACTGATACTCCCCGGGGCTTTCTCTTCAAAGCCCATTCTCCCCCTTCACTCCTGAGGGACCTGCTCAGCAAAAAATACAAGACTCTGGCATTCTCATCTGGATGCAATTCTCCAGCGCTCTCCCACTAACAGGATTAAGGACACACTCTTCTGTTTTCCAAAGGAGGGCAGAGCGTGCGATTCTTCAGGCGGGGTCCTGCCAGGACGATTGGCATCCAACCCCGCTGCTTCCCTCCGTCTCTTTCAGCGTGTTCCAAAGTGAGCAGCTGGGGGCTTCTGACCAGGGCTCGGGTTTCCAGCTCTGTTCCTCTGGAGCTGCCCGAACTAGATCGTATCTGCCTGAGCGGGATGTGGGTGGGGAGGATTTAGGGACATTTGAGGGAACCACCCATTTCACACATAATAATAGTTATTTACCAAGGACATCATTTCTAATCCTCACAACAACCCAGAGGGGAAGATATCACTGTCCCCATTTTACAGATGAGCTGGGGGTCGCAAAGGTTAGCGACTTCCCCAGGGCCCCGCGGATAGTAAGCAGCAGAGCCAGAATTCCAAAGCAACTTCATTTGTCCGCGATGAACCAGGGTGGGGGGTTACTCTAGAACACAGAGCAGATTCTCTTTTCAAGTTGCCCTGACATCTGGGCAAGCCTGCCAGTGGGTTAGATAATGTGCTCCTGCCTCCTGGTGGTCAGGTCTGGGGCACAGCTCCTCACGTGCTCGGCCACTAGGCCTCTCCCTCTCCTGCTGCTCTGAGGGCCTTGGCAGCTGATCATTTCAAAAAGGGGGCTTGGCCACTCTGGACAGAGAGGCTTGGGAGCAAGTGAAAGCAGCTGGCTCCTGTTCTCAGGCCCTCTCACCTCTCGCGGGGGGAGAGTGGCAGGAGGGCCTGGGGCCTCAGCCCTCATCATCGTACTGGTCAGACAGAACAGAGCGCTCATTGACTCCCCTTCCATGTGCAGGGCACCTGCTAAACGTTTCACATCTGTTGCCTCTGTTCCCACTCTGTTCCCAGGTGGTGATTCAGCCCTCCGGAATTTGACATGAGAAATTGTTCCGGGATATACTTTGGAAGGTGGTGCTGAGGATACCATAGTTATCCTGAACATCTTGAGACCTTTCCTTTAATAATTCGATATATATGCTACACATATATAATTTAACTTCCTTTGATTATTACATATATCTTGGGTAGATCAACCAATTCTTCTATATAATGCAGGGGTAGGCAAAAGTAGGTTTACAGTTCTGAGTTTATTCTTGTATATAATTATTTATTAATTGTTGCAAACCTATTTTTGCCCTACTATAGTCCCTTTTAAAGCTTCTGGCAATTATTTTTCCAATTCAGCACAATTTCAATTATTTGTTTAAATGCAAAAAGAAATAGTAACATCCTCCCCAATAGCTGCCACTTAGGCCATGCTCTGATCACCTGCGCTCACAATGTTGCACCCCAGACACCTGACACCTTTCTCCCAGAAGAGCATGGATCCCACACTCTGTCATGCCAATTAGCTAAACAAAAAGTTTGTCTCTCCCTCTCCTGAAAACGCACGCTTCCCTGTTCTGAGCATGTGTGTTGTTGGATGAGGTGGGTCTCAGTGGGAGCCCTGCCAGCCCCTGGTGACTTTGAGTGGCAGCAACATTCTCTGCTGAGAGTGAAGAGCTCCTGCATGGCCAGGCCACCTGCTATGCTTGCTTCTGCAAAGATCTCAGTGGCACAGAAGTCCTGATTTTTTAAAAATATGTTAATTCTAGTGGCTCCATAGTAAAGCATTAATTTGCGTATTCCTTCCCCCTTCAAAATGTATATTGCTTAAACCTAAAAAATAAATTACTTCGTGACACTTTTTGACCATTTTTTTAAAGAGTAAATCCTGTCTTATTCACTTAAAATGCATTTTTCCCTTCCACGCCTAGCTAACTCCTACCCAGGCTTTGGGGTCCTGCTCGGGTGCTGCCTCTTCTAGGAAGCTCTCCCTGACTGCTGACATGGGTTGTGTCCCTTCCGATCCTGCCTTGTGATTGGGCACCACAGCCACTTATTGAGAAAAGCCAAACAATGTAACTAAGATATGGAAATATATCCATGTACCTACATATAAAATTCAAGAAGAATCAATAAAACTTGAAATAAGTACCGTCCGATTTTAGGAGAAGCTATAGTTCATACTGATGAGCATCGGAACCTTAAAGTCATTTGAATTTGTTGTATTGTACATAATGAATAGTTATGGTTTCCTTTCTAAACGTTGGCACTCTGATAACACTATCAAGAACCATACTGAAAAATTGTACTTGCTCAAGGGACCACAAATAAATATGTGCTTAAATGAAACTAAAGAAATTTAATTAAGTGTACAAGCAGTTATACTAAATGATTTCTCCAGGAAGCCAATGGGAAATTATACCTAACAAATAGCTACAGAATAGGGTCTGTTGTTGAGAGGTTATTAACCTAATCAGATAATCAAATTTTGCCACCAACCGTAGCCATCTGACTTGCCCATGTCAAAATAAAACCATTGTTAACCCTTCTTAATGAAATCAGAGTGGAGAGAAAGGGGGTGGCTGGTTCAGAACAATTTCTCTCTTTAAAAACAAGGCTTACAAACATGTCTTTTCCTAACTCCAAAAACAAGAGTTTACCGTTATTCAGTAAAGCTCTGAAACTATCCAGCTTTAAAAAAAAATGAAATTGGAAATGAAATTCATGGATGTTTTCTATTCACAGAAGTCGTCGGCAAAGGGGGAAATAAACAAATAGGTTTTGCTCTCAAAATTTGGTGAAGCAAATTTGTTCCAAGGCTGAGGTGTTCCTTGCCAGTTTTAAACCCAAGGTGCATTTTTATAGCCAAGAGCTGAAGCCCTGAAACACAGCGATTCACAGAGTAATGGAAATGCTGACACAACCTTCACTTCGGCAGCAGGAACGGTGCCACTATAATTTATGGAGAACACATTTTGGTTTTGTCAGGTTTTTCAACATAGACTGTTATAAATTTGAAGGAGGACTGTCCTGTTAAAGCTTCAAATGGCATGTGTTAGTATTGGTTATGCATCCTGTCCCGTATTTGGAATGGCATTTGTAGAACACAGTTTATCCCAATGGGAAAAGAGGACACTGAATCCTGTTTTGTTTTCAAAACAATATTCACTGATTAAAAGCGTCATGGTCAGCCCTGGCTGGTGTGGCTCAGTTGGTTGAGTGTTGTCCTGAGCACCAAATGGTCACTGGTTCAATTGCCAGTCAGAGCACATACCCAGGTTGTGGGTTCGATCCCCAGTTGGCTAGTACAGGAGGCAACCAATCAATGTTTCTCTCTCATATCAATGTTTCTCTCTCCCTTCCTCTCCCTCTCCCTTCCTCTCTACCTAAAATCAATTTTTAAGTAAGCATCATGGTCATCAACATGATCATAACCAGCGAGGAGATTCTAGTAAAGGTATCCGTCCTCAGAAAGAGTTCCCTTCCTTTCTTTCTTCACTGATGCAATCATTACTTCTTCACACATATTCATTGAGGATATTTTGTGTTGTCTCTTGTCTTAGGCAATGGAGGTAAAATGATTACGATGTCATCTCTGTCCTCTAGGATCTTATATTTTGTAGAAAGATGTTTTGAAAATATTGTGTGTGTGTGTGTGTAGATATTAGATATCTATATACAGATATCGGTGTCTCTGTGTGCGTGTGTGCATGTGCATGTGTGTGCATGTGTGTGTGTGTGTGTGTGTGTGTGTGTGTGTGTGTGTGTGTGTGAATGTGCCTGTAGTTTTCAAACCAATGTCCTTAACCAAAGTGGAAAGAAGTCTCACTGTCAACTCCCATTGGGAGAAGGGGCCCAGCAACAGGTGATGAGCCTCACTCTGTGGGAGTTATGGAGTGGCTGAGTGGGAAGTACAGGAGGTTAGTCTCAGAGGTCTGGGTGGTGAACATAGATTCCATTCTCCGGAGCTCTGGTATTGATTTCTTTAGGGGACAAAGTAGAATAGTGGGAACCCTCAGTACCAACTGCCTTTCACCCTATTATGCTTGTCCCTTACTTATGACAGCCTTTGTATGAAGGAGTAACTTTCGCTCTGAAAGAACTTGTTCATGATGATCCTCCTTGTTGTGAGATTCTCTTTGAGGCAATTGCCATTATTCCAAAACTCTGAATAGGTAGAAATTGTAATGAGCATAGGGATAAAGAGAGCAGACTCACCAGTCTACTCCATGGCTTTCTAAAGGCATGATCTTGAAGCCCCAGGACTTGTGAAATGGGGATAAACCAAGGCTATCCCTACTGTGAGCAGGGTGATCACAACAGTCTCAGTGAGGACCGACGGGGAGCAAGGTCCCTGGCTCCATCTACCACTTAGGGGAGTGTGGGAAAGTGGAGGGAGGAGTAGAGAGAGAAGAACCAGAACACTTTAAAAAGATGCCTCTAGGTCAGTGATGGCGAACTTTTTGAGCTCGGCGTGTCAGCATTTTGAAAAACCCTATCTTAACTCTGGTGCCGTGTCACATATAGAAATTTTTTGATATTTGCAACCATAGTAAAACAAAGCTGTATATTTTTGATGTTTATTTTATATATTTAAATGCCATTTAACAAAGAAAAATCAACCAAAAAAATGAGTTCGCATGTCACCTCTGACATGCATGTCATAGGTTCGCCATCACTGCTCTAGGTATTATGCTAAGTGAAATAAGCCAGTCAGAGAAAGCAAATGCCATATGATTGCACTTATACGAGGAATCTAAAGAACAAAATAAATGAACAAACAAATGGAAACAGACTCAGTGATACAGAGAACAGACTAATGGTTGACAGAGGGGAGACTGGGTGCAAAGGTAAAGGGGTTAAGAAGAACAGACTGGTGGTTACAAAATAGTCACAGGGGTGTAAAGTCAGCATACGGAATATAAGCAATAATGTCGTCATAACTACGTACAGTGCCAGGAACCCCTTATTTTATCTTCACAGAGTGGCACCGTAGCAGTCATTCTCGGCACAGAAAGATTCAGTTCTGGTCTCACTGCAGCATGTGTCTCATGACAAACCCGTGCCTCAACTTTTATTTAATTAAGACATGACTTGACACCTATTCATCTTTGTATACTAACTAATTTCCTGTAAGGACTCCAGAATATGGGAGCTACTCAATTAATGCTTGCTGAAGAAAGGAGGGAAGAGAAGGAGGAAGGATGTGATGGAGAAAGAGAGGAAGGGAGAGAGGGAAGAAAAAGAAAGAAGAAAAGAGATTCGCTCAAACTCTAAGAATTTATCAAGCCTCTACCATGTACCTAAGATGTGTTAACTATTATGGGACATGCCAAAGAGGCCTAAGTGGCAAATCTCCATCTGAAAAGACTTTTAAGCTAATGTCAGCAAAATAACTTAAAAACAATAAATAAAACTTACTTTTAAGTAAGAAAAAAATCCAAAGGAAAATGTACTTTATGATAAATTAAAGTTGTAATTACAAGGAAATACAATTTATTTGCAATTTAACTTATTGCAAGTTCATGAGCGTGACTTCTCTTTGGATCCGTAACATTGCCAAATTAAACTAAGGTTCAGTTGGCAAACTTTGCCCCAAATAAAAATTCCAATGAAAAATCTCAGTGAATTGAAAATCCCCTTTTAACAGGAGCTCCAATATCAGCATGACAATTTCTCTTACATATTCAACAGCTGTCTCTCTTCATTACAAATAATAAACTAGCATCTCTTTTCAAGGTACAGGTATTGAGTTATATATGCATAAATTAACCACGACTCAAAGAAGAAAAATCTACTTAAATCTGCATTAATTTTTATTGGCTTTTCCACTTGTCATAAACAGTTTGTAACCAGATCTATATCATCAGACTAAACATCACGTAAAACCTCTCACTCAATAATCCAAATGATATCCAGGTGATATACCCAGTGGCAACAGTTCTCCAATGAGCCATTTTATAACCTAGGCAAAGGTTAATCATCCCTAGCTTCCTAAGCATGATCTCCTGCTGCTTACTAGTGACTTTCAAACAGCATCCTGTTTTATGCTTAGTTAATTATTCTTCACCGACGTTAGCGCATCCCGGAACGGGGGCCATCAAACAATATGCTGACAGAGCTGTCTATCACCTTTTTCTGTTGTGGGACTTCACCCTCCACCCCCCACTTAAAAAATGTTATTAGTCCCGCTGAATACTTTAATTTTATCTGTCTTTACTGAGTGTTTATTTATCTATGCCCTTCCCTTAATTTCCAAATGGATTAGTACGTGCCTCTAAACTATATAATCTGTACAATGTCAGCAAATTTACCAAAAAAAATTAGAAAATTTAGAAATTAGAGCCTAGAGTGAACCCAGTACCCTCAATGCCCTCCAGGAACTCCTAACGTGGATTGAAGTTAAACCACAAATTTGGCTCTGAACTTCCTAGCAACCAGTACAATCATGGGAATATCATTCATTCATTCACTTATTGACAAGTATTTGTTTCACATATTAAACGAAAGGCATTTTGTTGAACACTGACTCTTTTTTTCCTCTTAGAGAACTTACCATCCAGCCATGCAGACTAATCTTAACCGTTGTAGGAAAATGCCATAAAGAGAAAACAGCATTCTAAGATAGCAAATTTTAGGGAAGATCAAACTTTAGACTGCTTCAGCCAGTAGCCTCAGCGTGAGAAGCAGCCTTTTGCAATTCTCACTTTCTCCTATTAATGGCCTATGATGGCAGAAGCTCCAATAGCTATTTTGGACTGTGACGTGATCTTGAAGATGAAAGGTGTGTGCAGAGGATGGCAGAGGAGAAACATGAAAACCCAGACGACACTCTGGAGATGCCAGATGAGCCCTGGACTCCCTATGCTGTGTGTCTCTTGTTTAATCCACTCTTCTTTGAGTTCCACTGTTGACGTAGCTGAACATAAACTCAACTGATCCCATAGCAAAGGGACAGCCAGGCAAAGGGAGGAGAAAGAAGGATTCCCGTCAGCAGTCAGGAAGGTGAAAAGACTCTGGGTTACTTGAGGGACTGAAAGAAGGTCAGTGTACGGAAGCCTAGCCATGACTGACTGCATGATGCAGGATGAGTGTAGGCAAGGGCAGATCATGCCGGCTCTGGGCTAGAGCTTACTCCTAAGGCTGCAAGAAGCCATTAGTTGTGAGGTCGGTGGTTTCCAAACCTTTTTGTTGGTCACTGAATCCTTTCTTCAAATTAAACCTTATACAGACACCAAATGCAGAAAACAAAAGCAAAGCTACTCTGGGTAGAAGCTGGAATCTCTTAGCCCATTCCCTCTTTTCCCTTTGCTCTCGTTCCCAACCTGGTGGAGCTCCTGAAGCAGCCCAGAAGACCCCGAAGGTGGCATGAAACACATGGGATTATATTCGGTCTTTTTAATAAAAAACACACATGTTTTTATTGATTTCAGAGAGGAAGGGAGAGGAAAGAGAGATAGAAACATCAATGATGGGAGAGAATCATCGATCAGTACTGCCTCCTGCACCCCCACACACTGGGGATTGAGCCCACAACCCCCTTCAATCCGTAGGCCAAGGCTCTATCCACTGAGCCAAACCAGCCAGGGCTGACTCAGAGTCTTTAAAGTAAACCAGACTCTCAGGAGAAACAAGTCTTCCTAGCACTGAGACCCCAGAGAAATCTTTCCTGAGAGTCTTCACAGAGAGAATTTGTAATGGCTTGTCACCCAGAGCTTCGGGCCAAAACACAATTCAGAGAAAGCAATTTTAAGCGAGGGTGGGGGTGGGGGGAATGGCGGGGGTGGGGGGCGGGATGTGGGGAGAGACGAGGTATTAGGGGTTGGAACAATGTAAACCAGTGCAGCCTGGATACTTCACCCTCCCACGAGCTGGCTTACTCCAAGACAGCCTTGGCCGGGCACCGACATGTTTTCTCCCTCCCGCCCCAATCGGCTTCCATCACCCTCAGTCTCAGCGGCTGTCAGGACAGCTAGCTGCCTGGAGCCCCCTCTGGTGCTGTCAATGGGGACTTCTCACCGGGTGGACACCTCCCCCCACCCCCCAAAGATTTCCATCACACACTTGTTTGACCTGCAAATAAATTGGCAACACAGCTGAATTTAATCTTTTGATTCCCCCCTGAGAACCAATTTCTCCAAGCCATTCCCATGTAGACAAAAAGATTTTGTCTCACTAAACCTGTTTATTGACCAAAACTGTCACCTCTGCTCTGACCACTGACCTTATCTGAATATTCAAATCTATTACAGATCGCAAGTTCAAATGATTTTGGTGCCCTATGGAAGCCCTGTTTTCATAGTGAGCTGATTACCAATGACAATATTATAAGGGCTTTAATTGAGATTCTACAAACAATTTGCACCCTGGATTTACAAACCTAATATATTCAGAATCGTTGATGCTGCTGACGCTATTTTTTTTTTTTTTAAAGAAAATGTTGGCCACCTGTATGTAAATACAAGACCAGGTCTCTAACCCCTGAGTTATGGAGCCAAATGCCGCCACTTCCCCTAGCCAAGTATTTCCACCCTCACCACAATACTAATAATTCCTTAACTGGCATCTGCAAACACTTCTGCCCTTCAGAGAAAATCTTTTGCATTCTGATGCAAACCTCGAGTATGGGGCTCCCCCAATATACACTCCCATTCATGTTACAGAGTAAGTGAGTCAAGAATATAGGTTCTAGTACCCGTATTAGCACCGCCTAAGGCAAGCCACTTAATTCCTCTTGATCTTACCCTCCTGGATAATCAAGGGAGGATAAAATACTTCTACACCCAACATACAAAACGGATGTTTGGATAGAATGAATTAATTAATGTTAAAGGTTTAAAAGTCAAAAGGAACACTTACAAATGAAAGCTGTTTTTATTAAAAAGGCCTGTCGTTTTAAACAATAGACACCTATCTGAGTAAAATGTTCACAGTACTAAGACCTAACATTCATTGAGTATTACATTTGCTGGGCCTTACACTCTCTGAATGAATCCACAGAAAACCCCAATGAGAGGAGCACTGTTATTAACCCCATTTCACAGATAAGGAAAACTGAGGTTTGGGTTACTTGCCTGAGGTCATACTGCAGGAAACTAAAACTCATCATCACTAAACTCTATAGAATTTACAGCATAGATACCATTTTTATTGGATTTTCAGCCTCACCCTTTAAAATATCATGAAAGAAGGAGTGATGTGAGCCCCTAGTGGCCAACTATCTCCTCAGATCAGTTCAGCTCCTGGGTTTACTGACTGTGGCTAAACCAGTTGTGGTTTTCCCACTTGCTTAATTGGAAAGAGCCTGCTTATTTGTAAAAAAAAAAAAAAAAATTTTTTTTAAATCGTCCTTGTCTCAGAACAGGGAGAGCCTGTTCATTTCATCATCCCTTTTCTAAGCTTAGGCAACTAACAAGGCCTAGAAAACTAGGTAACAATGAGTAAAAGAACTTGGTTAAAGGGAACCTCTCATCTCACATGTGTGTTAATGCCGCTGGCAGGAGAGAGAAGAACGTCTTTTCCCCCCACATATGCTGAGAAGGACCCATTCCAACCGGTAGAAGGGAGTGTTTGCCTCTGTTCTCTGCTTTGACAAAGTGAAGTCCAACCATTCCAAGTCAGCTGGTAAAGGACAGCCCTTCTGAAAAAATGGCCTGTCCGGGCACTACTATTTCAGAATTTCCAAGTTGAAAACTCACTGCAGGCCATTTATCACCTAAACTTACTGAAGGCCCTTCCAAGACAGCCAATTTAATCAAAGTTAGCTGGTGAAAATTATGAAGGCTCTTAATTGAGCTCTCCTGCGGTGGGCTTTCCAAACAGCCGTGCAAGCACCACGGAAAATAACAAAATGAATAAACTACGTTTTTCTCTAGTTCCATTTTCAAATACAACGTCTGGAATGAAGAGTTTAGATCTCCAGGCGGTGATCTTCATGCATAGTATAGTGTTTGTCCTGAATTTCATTGCTTCGAAAAAAAGATATGAAAAGTCTTGATTTAGTTGGCATTTAATGTGATTTTTATATAACTTCTGTGATATAATCAGTCGCATTGGGAATCAGTGGGGAAACTTAAAGAGCAGTAAAACCTTCAGCTATTGTTCTTGCTGTGCTCTGATTGGCTTGCTGGGTATACAAAGCTGAAAAATCCCAGTTCACATACACCTACTCTATTTGTAGGCACCCATAATGATTGAGTGCGGTCCAGCGCCATCCCCTCTCCCAGCCAGCCAGCCAGTCAGAATGCAGGGAAGACTATAGGTATGTTGGAACAGCAACAAAGAATGTGTTGCTGTAAATCACTTTCCATTTCTGCATAGCTGGGAATAGTAATGCACAAGCCATAGGCAAGTATATTAATGTCTCCCACTTTCCATAAATGAAAAACCATGCACAACAACGTGCACTTGATTGTTATTCCAAAATAGCTTTTCTAGTATGAGAGTCTTTGCTTTATTTCTAAAAAAAGCAAAAAACGCATATTTTACTATTATTTAAAAGCATTGTTTCCCCTTTCGGTTGGGTCCATAAACATTTCTTTCCAGTAGATAAACACATTGTCTTTCTTGCAAACTGATTGACTAGTGATATGTTTAGAACTCAGAGGTATTAAATTTCCGGAGCCCTTAATGATATCAGAAAGAAAGTATCATATAAATGACCAGGGACTTCCATGCACCTAGTCAATTTGAATTTGGAAAATTATTAGAACTGTGTGGAAACATAAAATGAAATACACTGGCAACACACTACATTTACATGTTTTAAATATGCTTAACCATGCATTTAATTTAGATTTAATGAAATAGCTATTATATGCAACCAAAACATCAGTGTTATTAAAAATAAATTTATGGAGGATTAACAGCTGTGCTATATGTCTATACCTACCAATGCCAGAGTCTTTCATTCTCAATAATGAGTTTTTAATCATTAACTTCTACTTATTAAATGCATAATAATTATTTGAGAAATTCTACTGAGATTGATTAAGGTGCTCTTTGGAATTTGGGTAAATACCAATTGATAATTTAAACTATATGAAATTGGCTCTGGAATCTATGCTGTACCAACTATTTGCATATTTATTCCATTTTTTAAGATTCATCATCAGTCGTCATGAGGCTAATAGAACCTCAGTGTGAACTCTAAGCTGAGTATCTATAGGATGCACTTGACATTAGTATTGATGATCAGACAAGATATCTACATTTAGCAAAGGTTATGATATTTTTTATTGAGTTTTCTTTTTCTTTCCATTTTTCAGCAAGAAGAGTACAGTAATTGGAAATGGCTTGAGGAGGGGACATAAAGAAATGAAGAACAAATTGCTGTACACGAAGTTTCGTTTTTGAATAGCTGGAGAGATTAATTCACTTGACTGCAACTGGTTCATTACTACCCCAGCTACCCCAAAAATGAAATATCACATATGGTACCATCTCTGCCCCATAGGTCATAATACTATAGTGATCACAGCCGGGCTGGGGTAGATTATGGAAAATGAGACCCCAGCCAATGCTCTCACACACCCCCTGCCTGCCAAGGAGCTATCCGGGTGTTGTAATTGTGTTTACCTTTTACCATGCCTTTATTTCATTACCTTGGACTTGCAGGATGCTATAAAAAGGAGACAGAATTTTGGAAACTCTTACCAGTGAATGCTGTGTTTAGGGAGACCTTCCTCCTGCATTCTTGGAGTAAATCATTTATGCCTGCCTTCCTTCACCTACATTTTGTAGCATAATCTCAAAGCCCTCACCAATAGAAGAGCCAGAGAAAGCAAATAGGACGTGAATAGTCTTCTACCTGAAACTGGAAACACTGTCCTGCCAGGCACCAGGGGCCTTGTTGCTTCACCTGTCCTAGGATGGGTGAAGAGTACATTGGGGCCAGAGATCTCTGCCCAGTCATTTTGTTCTGTCTGGCTTCCTAACAGCTTCTTTTTAAGACACTGCACTCATCCTACCTCCAGCTTATTGCTTACAATAACAATAATTGTTACTATTGATTAAATACTTAATGTTTGCCAGGCACTGACATTATCTCATTTAATGTCCATATCAAACTGTGAGGTATGTAGTGATAAGACCTAACACTTACTGAGGAATTCTTATGGCCCGGGCACAGTTCAGAGAACTTTTATTCTCTAATTCATGTATGCCTACCAACAGTATTTGATACTATTTTCAACCTTATTTTATTTTTTTAAAACTTGAAAACATCTTTATTAATAACATTGGTTATATAACTTTCAAGGATATAATTCTATAGTATATTGTCTGTATATTGCATTGTGTGCTCACCATCTAAAGTCTAATCTCCTTCCATCACCCACTAGATGAGGAGTTCTTTTAGGGCAGGAAAAGTGGCTTATTCATCTCAGGATCCTTACTGACTAGCACTGAGCCTGGCATATATTAGGCATTTGTGGAAGAGATTGCTAGTTGTTTTCCCCAATCTCCTCCCTCTTCTTCCTGGACACAGAATTCTTCTGCATTCCCATTCTCACTTGCAACGGGGGACAGCCACCGGACTGAGGTGCTGTCTCTGGACCAAGGTTTTTAAGAAATGGGTTATGTTCCCCTCTTTACACTCTTTTCCTTTCTACTAAATCGACACTGTTCTAGAGGAGCGTGAGCCACAACATGGAAGGAGTCTGGGCCCCTGGATGACTACATGGAAGAGACCCTCCTGCTGACTAGGAATACTATAGACTATTAGATGAGTGAGAAATAAATGTATATTCTGTTTGAGCTATTTAGGTCTCTCTATTGCAGTAGCTAGTGTTATCCCAACTAATCCCAACTAATACAGAATGAATAATACTAATCCTTGATAGTAGCATAATATTTTCAGTTGGAAGAGAAGGCAGTCCTACCTGTTTAAGAGTTAAATCTATAGCTTATTCTACTCCGTTACTTCATGAGCACAACATCACCATTAAGTCAGGGCAGGAATCAACTTTACCTTCCCTGTGAGAAAATTTAGTTTCTAACAGTTGGATGATTTATCCGATGTACTACGATTGATTGGTGGGAGAGCCTAGCTCAGGCCTCCTCACTCCCAAGTTATACCAGTAAGATAGCAAACAGCTGATTGTTAAATGTTGTTTTTTTTACTTAAAGTGACTTTCACTTTGGTGCTAATTTTTACTTTCCTCTTGTGTGAACACAGACTCAGGTCAAAGCTCAATTGGTTGACTACTATCCATGGATCCCCTTCTAGAACATCTTGGCACAGAGAGCAATAGTACAAACATTACATCCCAAGGGCAGTGCTTGTCCAGGCGCATCTCAAATTAGAGTATGTTGTCCATATGCAATTCTGTACAGTAATCTTATTTTTAAAATAACCTCACATTTCCTGCAAAATAAATGTGTCTTGATTATAGAAACTGTAGAAAATAAAAGTGAGCAAGAAAAGAAAATTAAAGTCACTCAAATATAGGAGATATATTTTTACCACAACAGAGCCATTCAATATTCTTCTACAATATCACTTTTAATGACTGCATAGTATTATGTCATCTGAATATATTCAGGGTTTATTGACCAAGGCTAACATGTATCGGTTATCAATGAAACAGAATCACAGTCAAGGTCAGGGTGATCAAAGCAGTAAACATGGCAGTTTTCTTCTTTCATTAATGCATTCAATGAACAGACATTTTTTGGGTATCCCCTCTGTGCCAGTCACTGTGCCAAGTGCTGGACAGGCCACAGTGAAAGAAATTAGCAAAGCTCTTCCTTGTTAGAGTAGTGATCATGCAGGCGAGAGTCACCGTGATGTAAGCAAATGCTCTTCCCCACTCTACCATCCTCAAAGGTAACGTTCCACTGGTAATGGAGAAGAGCTCAAGAGAAAGGTGGCTTTGCTTTTTTTTTTTTTTTTTGCCTTCAAGGATCATATATTCTTCTTGAGTAGATAAAGCCGAAGAAATAGTAAGTTTCGGCAAACTCATTAGTCAACAGAGCCAAATATCAACAGTACAACAATTGAAATTTCTTTTTTTTTAAAATATATTTTATTGATTTTTTACAGAGAGGAAGGGAGAGAGATAGAGAGTTAGAAACATCGATGAGAGAGAAACATCGATCAGCTGCCTCCTGCACATCTCCTACTGGGGATATGCCCGCAACCCAGGTACATACCCTTGACCAGAATCGAACCTGGGACCTTTCAGTCCTCAGGCCGACGCTCTATCCACTGAGCCAAACCGGTTTCGGCTGAAATTTCTTTTGAGAGCCAAATTTTTTAAACTTAAATTATATAGGTAGGTACATTGTTATTAACTTAATTAGGGTACTCCTAAGGCTTAAGAAGAGCCACACTCAAGGGGCCAAAGAGCCGCATGTGGCTTGCGAGCCACAGTTTGCCATCCACGGACCTAAACCGTTAGAAGAGTTTGCCTCCAATAGGTAGCTGTTGCTTCTTTGGCCTGGGTCACAAAATGAGATATGCATGGACATACCTGAACCTATCCTGTAGCTTAAGGCAGAGCTCCCCTAGGACTCACAGACCTATAGGCAAGAAATGAACGTTTGTATTATAGGCCACTGACATTTGAGACCTGTTTGTTACACCGCATTATCATAGCCATAGCTGACTAATCCAGAACAATACAACATAAAGCACTCAATTGTGAAGCATTCATTAACTGAAATGTCATGTCCTCCAAGAAGGGTTTCAAGACATTCCCTCATCATCTTTATGCCTCACCAGTCAGAATCAATCTCTGCTTTGTGCTTCCTTGCTTGTGCATCTATGATAGCTGACATTTACCACAGCCTGCCTTTTATAAGCATTTAGTTGTATATGTCTGGAATTCCTCCTGGAATGGAAGCCTTTTGTTGTTATTATTGTGGTTTTGGTTTTTGAGGACAGGGGCAGGGCTCTTCACTGTGTCTCTAGACTATCTACCTCCTGTCATGCAGTAGATGCTCAAGAATATTTCATTGAATGAATGAGTTAGAAGGTCTTCAGGAGTGCTGGTGGGGTGGAACTGAACAACGACCTGCTATCCTGTCCCTTGAGATGCATCTTGCTGTACAAACGCAAGTACAAAAATTGGATCCTACTTTTGGTAGGTTCAGGAAAGAAGAAACAGACATTTAAACCAGGACAAGTCATAGAGGAGACAGCATTCTATCCTAGAAAGAGACGACACCAATAGTCAAGAGACCTGGATTCCAGATCTGATTTGGATATGAGACAACTGTGCTTACCTGGAGCCTCATTTTTCCACGTCACAGGAAAAACAATGACAATGTTACTTACAACATTGTTACAAAGATCCAGATAGATGTACATACATGACAGGAAAATATCAAACCCCACCCACGTCCATATTCAGCCTAGCAAATCAGACTATCTTTTTACAGGAAAAAGAGCCCACATAATATACACCTCCAAGAAGACAAAAGATGAATTCTTAAATGACCACACAAGAGCTAACATTAAACTATGGTAGGAGTCATTTACTTACTAGTATACTGATTACTGTTTTACAGTGACTTTGGACATATGCCCAATGTTTCATATGAAAAAAAAAACACTGAAATTTTAAATGCTTTATTGCCAGGTACTATATTAAAGTTGGGATTTTTAAATTTATTTTATTTAATTTATTTTACTCGCTAAGCAAAGTTAATCCTCCTCTTGGTTCCCACAAGACTTGGCTACACCTTTTTACAACTATGTTTACAGGTCTGTACCCCCACCAATCTGTGAGTTCTGAGGGCTGAGCCACATGTGAGGTTTCCACACTCTGCTAGAACAGGGAATATACAGTATATTTTAAAAGGACTTTAACAAAGCATTTTGCATTTTTAAGTGTTAGAACTCAAAGGAAAGCTCAAATTTTCTGAAAAGTGGTATGTGTTCAATAGTCCCAATTAATCGAGAGATGATTGTGCCTTTCATATATTCTGTACAAGAAACATATATGTAGCTGGCATATTCTAAAATGAATTTCATTCTCAATATTTACGTTTATAGAGAAAAGTCAGGAATGATGTTTCATTTTCTTTCTCAACCTGGGTCTTTGATGATGAATTGAGTCACCGAACCCATAAGAAAGAACACAGATGTTGGAGTCTGACCTCTCATGTTCAAGTCTTCACTTTCCCTTTCATGGCTCTTGTGATCCTGAGCATGATACTTGACTTTGATTGAACTTCAGTTTTCTTATCAATCAAATGGGAATTGTATGATCTCCCTTGCAGAGGTGTAACATTTAGAGATAATTTATGAAAACACCTAACATCATTCTTCACACATGGGAGGTGCTCAACAAAACAAAGTTATCATTGTTCATTATTATTATTGCTATGATAGA
The DNA here is from genome assembly GCF_963259705.1 of Myotis daubentonii. Classification (NCBI taxonomy): domain Eukaryota; kingdom Metazoa; phylum Chordata; class Mammalia; order Chiroptera; family Vespertilionidae; genus Myotis; species Myotis daubentonii. The sequence goes on from NC_081842.1 coordinate 175,130,428, forward strand.
GGACAATGGTGCCCTCAGAAGATACTTTTTTAGAGCTTTTTGCCCTTAACTGAAATGGCCCCATATACCGTACATTGAGTCCTTATTTCTGGTCGTGTAGTTTCTCCATCTGCTCCCTCACTGTTAAGCTACCAGTTGTCAATTCCCATGTCCATCAATAAGAAATGACAGCTGTCTTTTCTTGCTGTCAGGCTGCTACCAACTAACTTTCTGCTTCATATTTTCTTGGAATTATATGTCCAATAGAGTGAATAATACCGAGTAGAGCCTGAAGCCACCTTCCACGGGGCTTTGTGGATGACATTTAGTGCACGGGCTTCATTACAGCTACTCGGGGGGCTCAGTCTTTTTTCCTTCATATCACAGTTGTGCCTGTGTTTCTAAGCAAGACTGTTTGCTGAATACCATTCTGACGAGTGAGGCTCTGCCCTTTTCTTTCCTGGAAAAGGAAACAATCTGGGAGGCACATTGCTAGATAATACAGCCTAGGTTCAGCATCTTTAAAAAAGTTGTCGCTGTTATTACTATTACTAGAGGCCTGGTGCACAAAATTTGTGCATAGGTAGGGTCCCTAGGCCTGGCCGGCGATCAGGGCTGATCTGTGGAGCAACCAGTGGGGCAATTGGGGGGCCCCCACTGGCACCTACCTTAGCCAGCCTGGCACTGCCCGCTCGCCAGCCCCGCCCCCCACCACCGCCATTAGTCACCTCCCTCTGCAGGATGACTGGCGTGGCAATCGGGGGGGCTTCCACTGGCACCCACCTTGGCTGGCCTGGGGCCTGCAGGCTGGGGGAAGCTTCTATGTTGAGCATCTGCCCCCTGATGGTCAGTGCGCATCAGAGTGACTGGTCATTCCGCTGGGCGTTGGGCCACGGTTTGGTTGATTTGCATATTAGGCTTTTATTATATGGGGACAGAGGCCCAATGCATGAAGTTCATGCACTGGGGGGTGCCCCTCAGCACAGCCTGCACATTCTTGCAATCCAGGACCTCTCAGGTAGGGTCCCTAGACCTGGTCAGTGATCAGGACCTATCAGAGCTTTCCTTCCCCCAGCTGCCAACAGCTGGCCCCGCCTCCACAGCTTGCCATCTGTGTGGCGCTTGTTCCCCCTCCCCCACCACCAGTCGCCTCCCTCTGTGGGTGACAGGCCTGAGGTGGGATCGCTTGGCTGACCTGGGTCTCCCTCTGTGGGGCAATCGCTGGCTGGCCCTGCCCACCCACCACAGCATCACTGGCCAGTGGCCTGGGCCTCCCTCTGTGGGGTGATTGATCGCAGGGCCCCCTAGGCCTCCCTCTTTGAGGTGATTGATCACGGGGCTCTGAGATCGATCACTGCGCACAGGGAGGCCCTGCCCACCCAGCCAGGGCTCTGCAATTGACCACAGCGCAGAGGGAGGCCCTGCCCACCCTGCCGGGGCTCTGCGATCAATCGCCTGGCAGAGGGTGTCCTGGGCCTCCCTCTGTGGGGTGATGGCGGGGCGATGGCGGGCTCCCTGACCCCCAACCAATCGCATTGCACCCGCCTTGGCTGGCCTGGTGCCAGTGCGTGTCATTGTGTGGTCATCTGGAAGGTCATCTAGACGGTCGTTCTGTTCGGTCGTGCTGTCTATTTGCATATTATGCTTTTATTATTATAGATTATTTTGAAATCATTTGGCTCAGTGGCATATGCAGGGGAAAGAGCACTGGATTGTGAGTCTACGATTTAGGTTCTAGCCTCAACTCTATTAAATGAATTACCCTTTCTGGGTCTTGGTTCCTTCATATAAAAAAGTGAAAAGATTCAACAGGATGATCTATGAGTTTCTACGTTCTATGAATCTACATCAAGGTACCCAGACGGCTGCTTGGCAATAACTGCGGAGTGTCTGGAAATAGACTTCACTTTATGGCTTTGGCCTTGGTGACTTGTTCCAACTTGTGTATGTTAGTCGATAGCCAAATTCTTAACACCATCTTTTGGTCTCTTTACTATTTCCTATAATCATGATTTTGTCCTTAATTTGGACTTATTTCAAGGAGAAAGATGTTAACTACTTAAAAATGATGGGATGTTTTAATCTGGGCTGGAAAGCCTGTTCCTTGAGAATGGCTTAATTAACATTTCCAGGTTCATAACATTTTCATTTATTCATCTTTTTGTTTTTAAATGGTTTTTTAAGTTTTCCAGAGACGGTGATCTCACATTCCTAATGGATTATAAGAGGGAGTGTGTGTCTGCTGGGATCTGCATTCTTATCAGCCTTAAGACTCACATCAGGAACAAAAAGGGAGCTTAAGCAAAATAGGTCCACTGTGCTAATAAAGAACGAAACAGGATTTTAGTTCAACACAAGATAATGTGGCAAGATTGTCAAGCAAAAGGCAAAGCGAAAGAAGGGCCTCCCAGTGACCTTGGAACCGGACAAATATTTTTCTTCCCTGAGCTCATTCTCTGCCAGGGGAAACCATGTTTTATATGTGGGTAATGAGTATGCTGGGGGAATTTAGCACAGTGCCACCGCGATGCAGACACTGGGTCTGTGAGGTGGGACCATGAGCTATCGAGTCAGAGGGACAAAACCTAAAAGGCTCACCTGGCTGGTCCTAGGTGAGTGGAAGGATGGCTGGCCAACAGAAGTGGGGGTAAGAAGCAAGCACATCTCGCACCACTGGGTTCTGCATGTGGTGGGTGCCCCAAATTCAAGTTAAATTCAGTCCATTGAAAAATGACTGGATCAGGAGTCAGGAGGCCTGGCCTCTAACCCTGAGCTATCTCTAACCGGTGGTATGTTCTTGGACAAAGTATTTCCTATTTTTGGCTCTGTTTCCGTGTCTGAAAAATGGGACATCCATTCCAGCTCAGCATACTTTGTGAGATGGTTGTGAGGATGAACATAAAAGGCCTCCGTTTTCATATGATCAGCTAATCATAGTCCCCTGTTTCCTGCTTCCCCTTAATCTCTGATTGTGACAGCTGCCAGGCTCCAAAAAGCATATCTATTAATAACAAAACACTACGTCTTGCTCTGTCCATTTGGGGGAAATAGCTTAAATCTGGCTTTGCCTGGCCTTCAGCATCTTTGTAAGGAATCAGAGGGGGATGAGGCCATTATGCCAAGTATCCTGGGGGCCTGAGAGTTGGCATCCGAGAAGTCCTTTCTGAGTCCCCCTCTCCGAGAGTGACCATCGGAGCTGGGGCGCTCTCCACAGATGCTCCTCGGGCTCCTGGAGGAAGAAAGCACTGTGCACATATCAGTCCTGAGTAGAAATTTATTACATGACTTTCCTCTCCAGACACGAAGCCAATTTGATTGGATAAGGACAGGGAACATGTTCAAAGAGCGGGAGAATATACCTAAAGTCACAAGCCAAACAGGCCAGAGCTCCGATTATGTGCCGGCACTGGATAATTCCATGCCTCCTTGTCTGTGAGCTTTAGAGCCGGCTGGGTTTTCTTGGCCAGGGAAACCAAGGGTTAAGCCATCCCACCATGCCTCACTCCCAATTTATAAAATGGAAAAATCTTCCATAAATCAAAAGTTACAAACAGACTTTGCAATGTCATAACTCTTGCGACGGCTCTCACCTTGATTGATTCCTATACATACATTCCACCTGATTACCATAATGTGCTCTTGTGGGCCGATTGGCGCTGGATGGGGAGAGAGAAGCAGGCAGGGGACTCAATAACAAATGGACCCGGCTCCTCCTCACCCGGAGTGATTTCGCTCCACTGTTCCATCATATCAACTGGGAAAGAGAGTCGTAGGGTTTAGGCAATCAATTACAGATATGTGTAGAGGCAGACACAATCATTTCCCTGATTGTCACCGGTCTCGAGCGGTGACACCGAAAAGTGATCCGTCACTCGATTTTCTCTGACACCCAGAGAAAGATGGCAGACACTTGTGGACTAACAGGCCCCTGGATTGGTTGGCTGAGAAGATTGAAAAATCGCTGTGTTTCAGGCTTATCCAAACCTGTGAATACCCCTGTTGCTAAAATTTCGTGTCTTCGTGGCAAACATTCGGAAAGATTACCGATGGGCTGATGACGTCAAGCCAGAGGGAACGTGCGGCCTCCTGTCGCTGCAGCGGATGCCGTCACGGTGTGTGCCGCAGGCGCCGGAAGGGAGAAGGGAAGGAAGGAAACCCCTGCCTTCCCCTCGCCTGGGGAACGTGGCAGCACCGCGTTCAGTGTCCCCTCCCTGGGCCAGCTGGTGGGAGGGCCCTGTCGGTGCAGGTGAGCCCCTGCTCCTGCCCCGCCCACATGTCCAGGGCCTTCAGTCCACCAGGCTTGCTGCCACTGGGCGCCTGGGCTCAGTCCCCTCCCATTCGGTGCGAGTTTTCTGAGTCGCCAGCCTCTACCAGCTGCGATTCCATTTTGTCCACACTGCAGTGAAGGGCAATCCTTTTTCCGTAAGAGTCAGTTCATAAAAAATTTACCTGCATACAGCCTACCTCCTTTTTCCCCCACACAAAATAAAAGGAACTTCATTAAGCTCCATGCGTTAAGAAGAAAAAAGTATATTCTTACACATGAGTGACCTGTTTAATTAAATAACAGAATGTGGCCCGGCCAGCGTGGCTCAGTGGTTGAGTGTGGACCTATGAACCAGGAGGCCACGGTTGGATTCCCGGTCAGGGCACATACCCGGGTTGTGGGCTCCATCCCCAGTGAGGAGTGTGCAGGAGGCAGCCGATCGATGAGTCTCATCATTGATGTTTCTATCTCTCTCTCCCTCTCCCTTCCTCTCTGAAATCAATAAAAGCATATTTAAAAATAAATAATAGAATGTCATTGAGAAAATTGACACTGCCTTTGAACCCTTAAAATATTAATTTGTGGGTATATTTGAGACGTACCAACCTGAAGTCCATTTTTAAATTTTTTTTCCCTGAAATTAACCCACAGAGCACTCCTGGAAACCAAGCAGGCTGCAGTGGGCCTCCAGGGCGAGGGATGCGGTACAGAACTTCTTAAGGGAAGCTCCGCCCGGCCTCCCAGCTGCAGCCTGAACCCAGTGCTGAGCGGCTCGACTGCGTGAGATAGAAGTCAGTGATGCAGTCTTGCGCACAGAATCCCAAACTGCAAAGCCTCCCAGAAAGGGATGGAGGAGGCCTGCAGATTCCATCAGCGTCTTCTGACTCTCACCCAGCCATCCGGGCACTATCCCTTCCATCAGCATATTTTCTCTTGGCACTGGCGGATCTTAAACGAACCCAGCACAGTCTCGGACTTCTCCGTGTAAATCATCAAGAAATATGACGACCTTCCACAGAAATGATGTTCTGCATTTCAAAGTTCATCCCCTGATCAACTAAATCAGCGGCAGCAGTCTGGTGCTCTGCTGGGTGCGTCAAACTGCTTGACCCCAAGCCCCCTTAAATCCTCTCGCTCACTCTGGCAACCCCCTGGTAACCTGCCCTCAGGGGTTAAAGAAGGTCCCCCACACTTACTGACTGTTCACAGTGGTCCACTCTCCAGAGAGCAGGTACCTGATAATAATTAGAAAGAATTACCAGTACTTCCCTTGAGCCCTGAGAGAACAGCCCCTGGAAGTAACTGGGCATCCTGAGGACAGAGGAGCAGAGATAGTAAGGGATTTGCTCAAGGTCATATAGCATGTTAGTCACAGTCTAAACTAGATGATTGGACCTGCACTGTGCTTAGCTTGCCCCCCTGGAAACAAGAGGCATAGCAAAAATAATATTCTTACTGACAATAATTACCACGATCTCTGAGCACTTACTGAGTGCCAGGCTGCAGGCTGAGCCCCTCGGCCACAACGCCCTATTCTACTCCCACTCCTCTTGGAGTCCGCCCCCCGCCCCCCCTAAACTGATAAAATCCTTACTGCCCCTCCATACGCTGTCCAACTCCAGCATGGAGACCTCAGGGAAGGTTCTGGCACTGCCAGTAGGTCACCCTCAGAGTGGAAAACTTAGGTCAAAACCTGGGCATCACCAAAGAATTCAGAGTAGCTGCAAGAAAGCCCTGGAAGAAAATCTTTAACAGAGTACAGAACTCTCATAAAATGCTATGGGCCTGGAAAATGATTTCATAAGTTATTTTGATGGCAAAAATGTATGAAACAGAATTGACTAATTCATAAATAACTCCAGAACCTCATCTATTATTTCTCACAGCATAACTTACAATGGAATAATTGTTTCTAATTCTGCTGAGTATTTTCTCATGCTCTTTGGTTCCCTTGGTAAATCTTATTAGTTGGGTAACTCCTAAGACATTTCTAGCTTGCCTCTATTATGAGGAGAACAAGTAAATATTAATAGCAATTTGTTTTTAGTACAACATGGCATTAATTTCACCACCGAAGCCTGTTTTTTCTTTCTTTTTAATTTCTCTTCTCAAGGAAAATTGGCTGACATGCCCCAAAGAAGGGCTTATAGAAAACAGCAACAACAACAACAAAAAACCAGTGTCCTGTGATCTTATACAAATCTCAACTTGCATTTTATTTACTATGTACATTACTGCAAACCAAAATGAACCATACTCCATTTAGATAATAATAATCAAATTATCCAACCTGGGATAGCATGTTTTATAGATTTGGGCCTAAATTTAATATAAAAATGCAGTAGTCCTTGTTTGGAGGAGTTTATTAAGGGTTAGCAAAGAAAAAGCTTTTTCAATAGTCTATAACTCTCTAATGGCCTTTTTCAAATAAAATGGGAAAGAATTTGAAAAGAAACCTATATCAGTGAGCTGCAATTGTAACATTACAGTACAGGTCTATAAATCTTGACATGCTCAGAAGATTGCCTAAACCAGCAATACAATCTGTCCAAACCTCATTGTCTCCACGACCAGCCAGCCTCATTTTAAGAAATGTATGTGGTCTTCAACCTAATTTTATCACCTTCATTTGTAAACTAGTCAATCAATCAAAGCATCCTGGGAGTCTAAATAGAAAAAGGAGTGCATTTTCATGCATTCTGGGCGACACAGTCAAAAATTAATCTCCACTTGATCAGACATTTCTTGCCCTCATCTCAATAGACCATCATTAGGGTCAGCAATGTATATTAAAAATAGAGTTACCGCAAACAGTTCAGCAGCTGGAGTTTGCAGGCTGCCTGCCCTTTCCCCAGGAAGCTTCCTCCTCCCTGTGAGCCTGAATGTGTTGGAGAGATTCATCTGAGGGGAAGCAGGCTGGAAATGAAGTTAGGAAAGACAATGCCGGCAGCCCTCCCAGGAAATGCGTATTGCTTCCAAGTGCCTGGACCATTGAAACACTCCAAGAGAGACTGTCACAGAGAAAATATTTGCTAAAGATACATTCATAAGGATCAGGGCCCGGGAGAAGGGTGTTCCCCACACACTGGGGGGTGAGGGTGGGAGCCTGCCCCAGGGCAGGACTGATAAATATGGAAAGGCAAGAGAGTAGCCAAAACTCCAGGGGGAAAAAATTGATTTAGAGCTGTTTTGTTTCTCCTCCCCTGTCTCTCCATCCTTCCCGAGTTCTGCTCTTCAGACACATGCCTCTATTTTGGGTGAGGCCACAATGGAGTTTTTTTCCAGGCAGTAGCTCTGCCAGGTGCCTCCCTGCACCGTTGGGTGCTTAGGAAAGAACAGCTGTATCTCTCCCTCAACACATATATGTGGAAGGAAGGAAGGAAGGGAGGGAGGGAGGGAGGGAGGGAGGGAGGGAGGGAGGGAGGGAGGGAAGGAAGGAAGGAAGGAAGGAAGGAAGGAAGGAAGGAAGGAAGGAAGGAAGGAAGGAAGGAAGTTGATGGCAACTTCATGTTCAGGCTGTTATGCTTGGAGCCATCTTGGACACCTCTCTTTCTCTCTCTCACACCCACCTTACATGCATCAGGAAATCCATCTGACTTTACCTTCAAAATACAGCCAGAACCTGACCACTTCTCACCACCTCCATCTGCTACCATGCTGTTTGAGCCACCATCATCTCCTGCTTGTCTTGTAATAAATGGCACCTACTAGGTCTTCCTGAGTCTTTCAAATGATGCCGCTGTTCTGCTCAAACCCTTCGGTAGCACCACTGTATGGAGAATAAGAACTTAAAATGGGCAACTTAATTTCATATCCTTAAAATGGGCTACTTAATGTAAGGCTACAAAATGATACTTATTACTTGTAGCTGAGTCCAAGGTGTCTCTGTAATTGCCTCAGCTTGTGAGCCTGACAAGTCCCATTCCCATGCCATTAGTAGCATGGCTGAGATTACTAATAATCATACCACTTATTGATCTCTTCCTTTGTGCCAGGCTTTGGGTTAAGTAGTTTACCTTCTTATCTCATTATAAATGGGAAGCATTTAGGACTTAAGGAAAGTCAGATCCTTCTGCAAGCATGGGTGTGGCAAGTGTAAGTTTCTATTTCCATTGGCTTTCAGGGAACTGGTGGAATGTGTAATAGAAAGAACACAAACCTTATGTTCAAATCCCAGCTTCGCCAACTTGGAAGACAACACTTTGACTCCACAGAGGCCCAGGGAGGGACTCTGGGTGCGGGATGGCTCAGAAAGGAAAGGCCCCGCTGTGGTCCACAATAAAAACAAAAGATGCACGCACACACCTGAGAGAGAAGCCAAGCATGCTGTGCTTAAAGTATTGGGAAAACCATTCAAGGGTGAGCCGCCCTGTGTGAAGATCGCACCTGCCATTATGCCAAGGTCGGGAGGGCCTTGTGATGCAGCCTTTCCTACACAGGCAGAGATGGCCCCCTCGGAATGGGTGGTTCCGAGGATTTGAGGGAGCGAATCGGAGTAAGCCCCAAATCCCTGTACTGGAAGACACCCACTTCTGCAATGGAGGCTCCTTGAGGGTAGAAAGTGGACTGCCTTCCTATCAGATGTGTTTGAAGACCTCAGTGGGATTGGGTTATCATGCATAATCCCACAGCCAGGACTAAGTATGTTGACATCTTGCTGAGACTCCATTTGTTGAGACACATTGGCACCCTCTCTAGTTCTCTGCACCTCACCAGGTATTCATTGATATTTTCATCTCTCTTCTTTCACTTTTTTCTTTTAAATAATACATACAGTGAAGATGCATATCTTAATTGCACCGTTTGGTCAGTTTTGACAACTGTATATGCTTATGTAGCCCATACCTCTATGAAAATAAGAACATTTCCATCACCCTAGAAAGTTCCCTATGCCTGTCCCGATTCATCCTTCTACTCAGGAAACAACCATGATTCTCTCAATATATTTTGGGTTTGCCTTCTCAACTTCGTATGCTCATTCTTACTCCTCCTTCAAAACCCAGCCAGAAATTACCACCAGAATTTATTACTTCCCTCTCTGAGTTCCCTCAGCAATTTGAATATTTTTCTTATGTGTCTTTCTCCCCCATTAGATAATGCACTTGTGAGGAATCATATCATATCCTATTCATCTTTTACAACCAGTGCCCATAATACAGTTGATATCCAATAAATGTTCTTTGAATGAGTGAATGATGAATTATATTTGCCAGAAGAACATCTTTCTTTGTCTCCATCTTGGTGTTAAACCCCTAATTCCCACATTGTTTGGTTATTGTTTTGTTTTTGAATCTTTATTAGTGTAAAACCAATATAAGTTCACACAGAAGGGTGTAAAGTGCATAGAAGTTTCACTTCTTAAATTAACCACAATCAGTAGTTCCTTGTATATCCTTCAAAAGATGTCTACCTATTTATTTTCTTTACACAAGTGCTTTTGTAGTCTACATTCCTTTTTGAAGCTTGCTTTTTTTCACATAAAAATATGTAACAACAATAAAAATATTCATAACTAGCACTTATATAGTATCTACAATGTGCCAGCTAGTCTAAACACTACATATGTATATGTTAACTTATTTATTCCTCACAATAAATAGTCCTTGAAGGTAGATACCATTATTATAGTTTTATTTTTAATTATTCAGCATTATATTTAATTATTCTTTACCATTAAAGTTTATTATTTTACAGATGCAGAAACTGAAACAGATTAAGTAACTTGCTCAAGGTCACACATTCAGGAAATTACGTCATGTCTCTACATATGTATCCACCTTATCCTTCTTTTAAAATATATTTTTATTAATTTTTTAGAGAGAGGAAGGGAGAAGGATAAGAAATAGAAACATCCATGAGTGAGAAACATCATTGATCGGCCACCTCTCGCATACCCCGCATAGGGGATTGAGCCCACAACCTGGGCATGTGCCCTGGTCGGGGAATCAAACTGGCAGCCTCTTGGTTCCTGGGTCAGTGCTCAATCACTGAACTACCGTATCCTGGCCTGGCTACCTTATTCTTTTTAATAGCAACATAGTATTCCATTGCATGACTGTGCCATGATTTATTTAACCATCTCCTTCTTCTGGTCATTTAAATATTCTAGTTTTTAGAAATTACAAACTAGGCTGCATTAAGTTCCTTGGTATATATTTTGTTGCTTTCTTGCGGAAATATATCCATCCTGGCATAAAACTAGGTCAAACTGTGTGCATTTTACCTCTTGATGGTTATTACTAAATTCCTACTAAAGAGATAACAATTCACATAACATACACATTGCATGGTAATGCCTATTTTCCCATAATCTCTCTAACTCCAATACCATTAAACTTTAAAAACGTTACCTCTCAGATAAGTACTAGAGGCCTGGTGCATGAAATTCATGTGGGAGGGGTCCCCCTCAGCCCAGCCTGCACCCTCTCCAATCCGGGACCCCTTGGGGGATGTCCAATTGCTGGTTCAGGTCCGATCCTGGGGGTTGGGCCTAAACCAGCAGTTGGACATCTCTCTCACAATCTGGGACCACTGGCTCCTAACTGCTCACCTGCCTGCCTGCCTGATTGCCCCAACCTGCCCCCCCCTGTGGGCCTGGTCGCCCCACGCAGCCTGTTCGGTTGTCCATTCGGTTGTGATGGTCACTTAGGCTTTTATTATTATTGATAGTACATCCATGTTGCTTTGGTCTGCATTTTATAAAATAGGAGTGAGCTGAATATCTTTTCTATATGTTTTGTTGACCATTTAGCTTTTTTTCTACGTTGTTCGTGTTTTTATTTCCCTCCTTTTTTCTGTTGGGATATTAGCGTTCTTATTGATTTGTAAAGGCTCTTTGTATATTAAACCATTAGCCCTCTGTCATACATGATGCAAATATATTTTCCCATGTTACTATTGTTTGTTGTATCCTTTTTTAAAATATCAATCCTTTATTGTTTAAAGTATTACATACATCTCCTTTTTCCCCCACTGACCTCCCTAGCCTGTTTTGGTATTCTTAATGATGCAAAGTTTTTATTCAATTTATTAATCTTCTCTTTTAAGAGGTTTTAACTTTGCTCCATTTGAAAATTCCATCGTGAAATTCTAGCTGCCTTTCATCATCCTTTTCTCTTCAGTAGAGAACTTCTGACATTGACACCACATAACTTTCCACAGCGAGTCTATGTTGTAACTAAAACCAGCCACCAAGGGGAATTAATCATTTGGAAACAAGGCCATAGGGCCTCACTGGATGCTTCATAAGGTGATAACCATTGGCTGGATTTGATACCGGTTCAGTGGGTGTTTCATATTGATAGATAAATCCCTTTCCCTAGCAGATGGTGTCAGGGTGGGCATTTCTGCAGTAGGGGACAAGCTGCGGAAGTACATAAATAACACTGCTTTTGATTCCCAACTTCTCCTGAGTTACAACATGTGGACAGTTTAAGCAGGTGCAGCCATGTTAACACACCCGCTGGAGTGATTGATGGTGCCCGTGTCAACTCCAGGCAGTGAGCACGATGAATAAACACGTTTCATCGGGGCACTGAGGGACGATCAGGGTCCTCTGGCCCTCCGAGAGGTTTTCACAGGCCACACTCCACAAAGTTTTATGTAGAAGACAGAGCCTCGTGCTTTGTGGAGGGGGCAAGGTACTCACGGGAATGTAAATATGGATGAGCCTCTGTTTTCAACTCTCATGAAGAGAATCCCTGCACAGGTGTACACAGCATGTTGTTCCACCTAAAGGGCAAAGGTGAAGGTCGTAGACAGCTTCCCGGGGACGTGTACCTGTGATTCGAAAGTGCTCCTTTGGGATTTATTTTCTTACCTGTTCAAGGTGGGTCCTTACTTCTATTCAACTGCTTGGGATTTTTGGAATGCTTCCCTTCCCCTCTCAGGAGATGAATGGTTTCAAAGTGAAAAGACAATAAAACGCCATCCATATCCCACTTGTCATGCCTCTGTATATTAAATTGTCTCCTTCCTTTTTAATTCCCTCTAGAGGGGGTCATTCTAGAGAGAAAAGAATGATTTTTTAAAGAAATGCTGTTATAATGCTCATCAGCAAGGATCATGAGTAAAGATGAGGAAGCAGGTTTCCCGCCCCCGGTAATGAAAACACAGCGACAGAATATCCCCAGGCTTTGCAAGAGAGGTAGTGGAAACACCTAAAAAGGGTTACTCATTGACCTTCTCCACACAACAGAAACACGAACTATTTAACCTATTTTGAGTTTCTTTAACAAATTACTCATGTCACATGTAGGTCTGATGTAACACATTCCACCACCTTCCAAGCAGAAAAGGGCTTTGTCTTTATTGATTTTTAGAGAGAAAGGAAGGGTTGCCTCTCGTACATGCCCCAAATGGGGATCGAACCCAAAACCTAGGTATGTGCCCTGACCAGGAACTGAACCTGCAACCTTTTGGTGTATAGGATGACACTTCAACCAACTGAGCCACCTAACCAGGGGGAAAGGGCATTTTAAAGAGCACAGACTTGATAATGAAATGGCCCAAGTAAAATGAAACTGGGCATTTTTTTGTAAGTCGTGGATCTAAATTTTTTTGTGAATAATGCTGCTTATGCAGAAAAGGGAACATATAAGAGTTTGATTTATAAAAAATCCAGTTTCATAAAAATAACCTTTGACCCATAAACACCAGGCCCTTTTGACAGATATTCCTAATTGACAATATTAAGCTTAAAAATAAAAACATATTCTATCATATTAACTTAAAGAGTAATCATATAATTAATAGGTGGAAAACAGAGAGAAAGATTGCTGAAGATTAAGATTAAGCCCTGCAGAAGCAAATGTTCTAACTAGAAATTGGTTTAATTAATAGCACATTTTACATAATGATTACAGTGTAATTGCGCTGACTAGCAGAGTGTCATTAAATATATCCAGGCTCCTTTACAACACCCTAAGGCTAAAAATAATGAGTTACATTGAAAATCACTGTGCAACAGGTTCATAAATAACATTTAAGCCTATACAAGGCGAATACTTATAAATAATAAATATTTGCCTTTTGTAATTGAAGAAAAAATGACAGCCTTCTTTTTCTACTACCTTGTAGATTGCCATGTTATAATGCTGAAAAGATTTTTCCCCTTGCTTTCTCTAGAAGGTGCTGAATAATTTATTCAAATGCTAATATTCCACGTAGCCTGACTTTGAGGAACAAATATTCCTACATAAAGAATAAATGCCAAGATGCTTATTACCTCTCTTGCTTTGCTTTACACCATGTATCCCCCCAAAACCACCACCGTCTATTACACCTGTCAGATGAAGTCAGTGGCCAAATTTTCTTGCAGAGAAGAGCATTTTTCTTGATTTAAAAATTACCCCTTCTCCCCAAGTGTTCATCAGGCTCAGGGTTGCTACGGAGCCGCAGCTGCTCCGTGACTTCAGAAAGGAAGTCGGAGATGCTTGGTAACTTCTTAATCTCTCACTCCTCTCTGGAGAACCAACAACACCTGATAGCCATGGATGCGGTTCCTGATCCGTGGAGTTCACCCTGGCTCGGGCTCAGGTCTGCAAAAGGTCAATGTTCGTGAGCCTCATCTTCTTCATCTCAGTTCCCAAATGGAGCCTCCTTCCTCCAGTGCAGAGAGAAAGCAGAAAGGGGAGTCGCCGGCCAGGGAGCCTCCGGAAGGTCTCTGGAAGCTCTCCAGAGCTGGCCTCCCAGACGGCTGCTTCTCTCCAAGGGTGGTGGGAGAGAGGGTGCCTCCACACTATAAGGAAATAGGCTTTTGTGGGGGAAGATTCCAGCCAGGAAGGGAGAGAGAGGTACCCCCAGCCCTCTGGGAAAGGACACGAGAAGAAAATGCCAACTTCAGAGTTTAGTCTCCCAGTGAGTGTGAAGCAGGTCAAGCATTGTGTCTCCTGAAAACTCCAGAATCCCCAATGCAGGCAAGCCCTTCACTAAGGTCACCATCCAGCTTCTCCTTTCACACTTAGGATGGCAGCTCCTTCTGTGGGAAGGGAGTGGGGGAGGGGGAGAGAAGGCAGGGTTGCTTCGTGATGAAGAAAGGGCTTTCGCTTTAGTCAGAATGCAGTTCAAGTACTGGGTACACTATGTATTAGCTGTGTGACACTGGGTAAGTCACTCAGCCTCTCTGAGCCTCAATTCCCTAATCTGTGCAGTGAGATGACAATAGTCTCTGCCCCCTAAGATTGTTGTGAAGAATAAGTGAAAACATTTCTTTAACTTTGCAGACTATTAGTATAGTGCCTCCCAGTTATGATAGCTGAATATGTAGTTACTAGAGGCCAGTGCATGAAATTCAGGCACAGGGGGGGGGGGGTGGGCGGGGGGGAGTCTCCTCAGCCCAGCCTGCACCCTCTCCAATTTGGGATTCCCAGGATTGGGCCTAAACTGGCAGTAGGACATCCCTCTCACAATCCTGGACCACTGGCTCCTAATTGCTCACCTGCCTGCCTGCCTGGTCACCCCTAACTGGCTCCCCACCCTCCGCTGGCCTGATCGCCCCTCACTGCTTCTGCCTGCTGGCCTGATCACCCATAACTGCCCCCCTGCTGACTAGATCGCCCCCAACTGCCCCCTCCCTTCCAGCCTGGTTGCTCCTAACTTGCCCCCTGCCGGCCTGGCTGCCTCTTACTGCTCCCCCTGCTGGCCTGGTCACCCTCAACTGCCCCCCACTGACCTGGTCACCCCTCATGGCCCCCCCCCCCGCTGGCCTGGTTGCCCCACACAGCCTGCTGTTCAGTCATTTGGTCGTCCCTCACTAACCCCCCTGCTGGCCTGGTCATAGGCAGCCATCTTGTGAGGGAGTGAGGGTTAATTTGCATACTACTTCCTTATTATATAGGATTATTTATCTCATGAGCTCATGACTGGAAAGTCTTTTTTCTCATATTTAGCCAAAATCCATCTCTTTCTCACTTCCCTCCATAAACTTGAATTCTAACTTGCAGATTCAGAGCAGCCAGAGGGACCCTTTCACAACACAAATCATATCGCTCCCCTGGTTAGAGCCGTGGTGATGTTTCATGGGTCTTGGGCAACCTGAAGGCTAGAATCCTTTTGTCTGCGTGGGCCAGCCTCTGCCTGCCTCTCCAGCCTCATCTCACACCACTCAGGCCCTCAGGCTCCCGAGCCTCTCATTCTTCGGACAGACCACGTTCCCTCGGGCCCAGGGACTTTGTACTTGCCTTTGCCTGGAACGCTCTTCTTATTTATTTTCTAGTGGGCTCTTCAGATCTCAGCTCAAACAAGGCCTCCTCATGAAAGTCTTCTACTAACTCCCCAAACCTGATCAGATTTCCACCTCTCACAGCTCCCTCTATTGTCTCTTTGCAGGTGTTATCATCACTTGACATGTTGTATTTGTGTGATTTTTTATAAATGACTATTTCTGTTAGTAAACTGTACATCCTATGAAGGCAGGGATCCTGGATGTTTGAGGTTCGCAGTGGGCTTTGCGCAGTACCTGGCATAGGGCCCTCAGCAAGTATTTGGAGTGAATGGAGTAGGGAATGAACCCACTTCCACATGGGAGTCCTTCACGTGTTTGAAAATACTACTTTTGCTTCTCTTCTTCATGATTTAAATGTCACATGATTAATGATCAGAATGCCCATGTTGAGCTTTAGATCTCTCTCCAGCAGGCCTGTGCTCACTCCCTGGAGCTGTGTATAGTGAGATGATTGCTCCTTGTGATGGGAGACACTACCATCTGCATTAGCTTTAAATATGCGGGCAATGCACACACACACACACACACATTTTTCTTTTGTTTCAAACCAATGCAGATTTATTAAAGGAAATTTGGAAAATACAGAACATAAAGTATAAAAAAATTCTTAGACATGGCATGCAAAAAAAAAAACCACTCAATAATTTATGATCATTCTTGTGGGGGTTTTTCTGTGAATAAGTTTTTGTAGCATATGAGAAAGGATTATATAGTGGAAAAATACCTACACACACACAAGTTGCTTGTTTACCAATATTAAATCATAAAAATATTTCTACATTATTACATTACCTGTACATACATCATTTGAAACAATGCCCCGTATCCATTAGAAGTGCTTTTTGCTGCTATTGACAGGAAAGCTTAGGAGGCTTAAACAAATAGGTTATTTTTCTCTCTTAATTAGTCTAAACATAGGCAGCTGCTGACATTGCTTCAAATCGCTTTTTCCTCATGATGTGAGAGAATTGCTGTAGCTCCTGCCATCACATTTATATGCACAGCAGACAGGACGTGTCACTTCTATGCTCCTATTCACCAGGAAAAGTCAGGATGTGCCACCTCTATCCTCCCACTCACCAGGAAAAGCCAGGATGTGCCACCTCTATCCTCCCCATTCACCAGGAAAAGCCAGGATGTGCCACCTCTATCCTCCCCATTCACCAGGAAAAGCCAGGATGTGCCACCTCTATCCTCCCATTCACCAGGAAAAGTCAGGATGTGCCACCTCTATCCTCCCATTCACCAGGAAAAGTCAGGATGTGCCACCTCTATCCTCCCATTCACCAGGAAAAGCCAGGATGTGCCACCTCTATCCTCCCACTCACCAGGAAAAGCCAGGATGTGCCACCTCTATCCTCCCCATTCACCAGGAAAAGCCAGGATGTGCCACCTCTATCCTCCCATTCACCAGGAAAAGTCAGGATGTGCGACCTCTATCCTCCCATTCACCAGGAAAAGCCAGGATGTGCCACCTCTATCCTCCCACTCACCAGGAAAAGCCAGGATGTGCCATCTCTATCCTCCCATTCACCAGGAAAAGTCAGGATGTGCCACCTCTATCCTCCCACTCACCAGGAAAAGCCAGGATGTGCCACCTCTATCCTCCCACTCACCAGGAAAAGCCAGGATGTGCCACCTCTATCCTCCCACTCACCAGGAAAAGCCAGGATGTGCCATCTCTATCCTCCCACTCACCAGGAAAAGCCAGGATGTGCCATCTCTATCCTCCCACTCACCAGGAAAAGCCAGGATGTGCCACCTCTATCCTCCCACTCACCAGGAAAAGCCAGGATGTGCCATCTCTATCCTCCCACTCACCAGGAAAAGTCAGGATGTGCCACCTCTATCCTCCCACTCACCAGGAAAAGCCAGGATGTGCCACCTCTATCCTCCCACTCACCAGGAAAAGCCAGGATGTGCCACCTCTATCCTCCCACTCACCAGGAAAAGCCAGGATGTGCCATCTCTATCCTCCCACTCACCAGGAAAAGCCAGGATGTGCCATCTCTATCCTCCCACTCACCAGGAAAAGCCAGGATGTGCCACCTCTATCCTCCCACTCACCAGGAAAAGCCAGGATGTGCCATCTCTATCCTCCCATTCACCAGGAAAAGTCAGGATGTGCCACCTCTATCCTCCCACTCACCAGGAAAAGCCAGGATGTGCCACCTCTATCCTCCCACTCACCAGGAAAAGCCAGGATGTGCCACCTCTATCCTCCCACTCACCAGGAAAAGCCAGGATGTGCCACCTCTATCCTCCCACTCACCAGGAAAAGCCAGGATGTGCCACCTCTATCCTCCCACTCACCAGGAAAAGCCAGGATGTGCCATATCTATCCTCCCCATTCACCAGGAAAAGCCAGGATGTGCCACCTCTATCCTCCCACTCACCAGGAAAAGCCAGGATGTGCCACCTCTATCCTCCCATTCACCAGGAAAAGCCAGGATGTGCCACCTCTATCCTCCCACTCACCAGGAAAAGCCAGGATGTGCCACCTCTATCCTCCCACTCACCAGGAAAAGCCAGGATGTGCCACCTCTATCCTCCCACTCACCAGGAAAAGCCAGGATGTGCCACCTCTATCCTCCCACTCACCAGGAAAAGCCAGGATGTGCCACCTCTATCCTCCCACTCACCAGGAAAAGCCAGGATGTGCCACCTCTATCCTCCCACTCACCAGGAAAAGCCAGGATGTGCCACCTCTATCCTCCCACTCACCAGGAAAAGCCAGGATGTGCCACCTCTATCCTCCCACTCACCAGGAAAAGCCAGGATGTGCCACCTCTATCCTCCCACTCACCAGGAAAAGCCAGGATGTGCCACCTCTATCCTCCCACTCACCAGGAAAAGCCAGGATGTGCCACCTCTATCCTCCCACTCACCAGGAAAAGCCAGGATGTGCCACCTCTATCCTCCCACTCACCAGGAAAAGCCAGGATGTGCCACCTCTATCCTCCCCATTCACCAGGAAAAGCCAGGATGTGCCACCTCTATCCTCCCCATTCACCAGGAAAAGCCAGGATGTGCCACCTCTATCCTCCCACTCACCAGGAAAAGCCAGGATGTGCCACCTCTATCCTCCCACTCACCAGGAAAAGCCAGGATGTGCCACCTCTATCCTCCCACTCACCAGGAAAAGCCAGGATGTGCCACCTCTATCCTTCCACTCACCAGGAAAAGCCAGGATGTGCCACCTCTATCCTCCCACTCACCAGGAAAAGCCAGGATGTGCCACCTCTATCCTCCCCATTCACCAGGAAAAGCCAGGATGTGCCACCTCTATCCTCCCACTCACCAGGAAAAGCCAGGATGTGCCACCTCTATCCTCCCCATTCACCAGGAAAAGCCAGGATGTGCCACCTCTATCCTCCCACTCACCAGGAAAAGCCAGGATGTGCCACCTCTATCCTCCCACTCACCAGGAAAAGCCAGGATGTGCCACCTCTATCCTCCCCCTCACCAGGAAAAGCCAGGATGTGCCACCTCTATCCTCCCACTCACCAGGAAAAGCCAGGATGTGCCACCTCTATCCTCCCACTCACCAGGAAAAGCCAGGATGTGCCACCTCTATCCTCCCACTCACCAGGAAAAGCCAGGATGTGCCATCTCTATCCTCCCACTCACCAGGAAAAGCCAGGATGTGCCACCTCTATCCTCCCACTCACCAGGAAAAGCCAGGATGTGCCACCTCTATCCTCCCACTCACCAGGAAAAGCCAGGATGTGCCACCTCTATCCTCCCACTCACCAGGAAAAGCCAGGATGTGCCACCTCTATCCTCCCACTCACCAGGAAAAGCCAGGATGTGCCACCTCTATCCTCCCACTCACCAGGAAAAGCCAGGATGTGCCACCTCTATCCTCCCACTCACCAGGAAAAGCCAGGATGTGCCACCTCTATCCTCCCACTCACCAGGAAAAGCCAGGATGTGCCACCTCTATCCTCCCACTCACCAGGAAAAGCCAGGATGTGCCACCTCTATCCTCCCACTCACCAGGAAAAGCCAGGATGTGCCACCTCTATCCTCCCACTCACCAGGAAAAGCCAGGATGTGCCACCTCTATCCTCCCACTCACCAGGAAAAGCCAGGATGTGCCACCTCTATCCTCCCACTCACCAGGAAAAACCAGGATGTGCCACCTCTATCCTCCCACTCACCAGGAAAAGCCAGGATGTGCCACCTCTATCCTCCCACTCACCAGGAAAAGCCAGGATGTGCCACCTCTATCCTCCCACTCACCAGGAAAAGCCAGGATGTGCCACCTCTATCCTCCCACTCACCAGGAAAAGCCAGGATGTGCCACCTCTATCCTCCCACTCACCAGGAAAAGCCAGGATGTGCCACCTCTATCCTCCCCATTCACCAGGAAAAGCCAGGATGTGCCACCTCTATCCTCCCCATTCACCAGGAAAAGCCAGGATGTGCCACCTCTATCCTCCCACTCACCAGGAAAAGCCAGGATGTGCCACCTCTATCCTCCCACTCACCAGGAAAAGCCAGGATGTGCCACCTCTATCCTCCCACTCACCAGGAAAAGCCAGGATGTGCCACCTCTATCCTCCCACTCACCAGGAAAAGCCAGGATGTGCCACCTCTATCCTCCCACTCACCAGGAAAAGCCAGGATGTGCCACCTCTATCCTCCCCATTCACCAGGAAAAGCCAGGATGTGCCACCTCTATCCTCCCACTCACCAGGAAAAGCCAGGATGTGCCACCTCTATCCTCCCCACTCACCAGGAAAAGCCAGGATGTGCCACCTCTATCCTCCCACTCACCAGGAAAAGCCAGGATGTGCCACCTCTATCCTCCCACTCACCAGGAAAAGCCAGGATGTGCCACCTCTATCCTCCCACTCACCAGGAAAAGCCAGGATGTGCCACCTCTATCCTCCCACTCACCAGGAAAAGCCAGGATGTGCCACCTCTATCCTCCCACTCACCAGGAAAAGCCAGGATGTGCCACCTCTATCCTCCCACTCACCAGGAAAAGCCAGGATGTGCCACCTCTATCCTCCCACTCACCAGGAAAAGCCAGGATGTGCCACCTCTATCCTCCCACTCACCAGGAAAAGCCAGGATGTGCCACCTCTATCCTCCCACTCACCAGGAAAAGCCAGGATGTGCCACCTCTATCCTCCCACTCACCAGGAAAAGCCAGGATGTGCCACCTCTATCCTCCCACTCACCAGGAAAAGCCAGGATGTGCCACCTCTATCCTCCCACTCACCAGGAAAAGCCAGGATGTGCCACCTCTATCCTCCCACTCACCAGGAAAAGCCAGGATGTGCCACCTCTATCCTCCCACTCACCAGGAAAAGCCAGGATGTGCCACCTCTATCCTCCCACTCACCAGGAAAAGCCAGGATGTGCCACCTCTATCCTCCCACTCACCAGGAAAAGCCAGGATGTGCCACCTCTATCCTCCCCATTCACCAGGAAAAGCCAGGATGTGCCACCTCTATCCTCCCCATTCACCAGGAAAAGCCAGGATGTGCCACCTCTATCCTCCCACTCACCAGGAAAAGCCAGGATGTGCCACCTCTATCCTCCCACTCACCAGGAAAAGCCAGGATGTGCCACCTCTATCCTCCCACTCACCAGGAAAAGCCAGGATGTGCCACCTCTATCCTTCCACTCACCAGGAAAAGCCAGGATGTGCCACCTCTATCCTCCCACTCACCAGGAAAAGCCAGGATGTGCCACCTCTATCCTCCCCATTCACCAGGAAAAGCCAGGATGTGCCACCTCTATCCTCCCACTCACCAGGAAAAGCCAGGATGTGCCACCTCTATCCTCCCCATTCACCAGGAAAAGCCAGGATGTGCCACCTCTATCCTCCCACTCACCAGGAAAAGCCAGGATGTGCCACCTCTATCCTCCCACTCACCAGGAAAAGCCAGGATGTGCCACCTCTATCCTCCCACTCACCAGGAAAAGCCAGGATGTGCCACCTCTATCCTCCCACTCACCAGGAAAAGCCAGGATGTGCCACCTCTATCCTCCCACTCACCAGGAAAAGCCAGGATGTGCCACCTCTATCCTCCCACTCACCAGGAAAAGCCAGGATGTGCCACCTCTATCCTCCCACTCACCAGGAAAAGCCAGGATGTGCCACCTCTATCCTCCCACTCACCAGGAAAAGCCAGGATGTGCCACCTCTATCCTCCCACTCACCAGGAAAAGCCAGGATGTGCCACCTCTATCCTCCCACTCACCAGGAAAAGCCAGGATGTGCCACCTCTATCCTCCCACTCACCAGGAAAAGCCAGGATGTGCCACCTCTATCCTCCCACTCACCAGGAAAAGCCAGGATGTGCCATCTCTATCCTCCCACTCACCAGGAAAAGCCAGGATGTGCCACCTCTATCCTCCCACTCACCAGGAAAAGCCAGGATGTGCCACCTCTATCCTCCCACTCACCAGGAAAAGCCAGGATGTGCCACCTCTATCCTCCCACTCACCAGGAAAAGCCAGGATGTGCCACCTCTATCCTCCCACTCACCAGGAAAAGCCAGGATGTGCCACCTCTATCCTCCCACTCACCAGGAAAAGCCAGGATGTGCCACCTCTATCCTCCCACTCACCAGGAAAAGCCAGGATGTGCCACCTCTATCCTCCCACTCACCAGGAAAAGCCAGGATGTGCCACCTCTATCCTCCCCATTCACCAGGAAAAGCCAGGATGTGCCACCTCTATCCTCCCCATTCACCAGGAAAAGCCAGGATGTGCCACCTCTATCCTCCCACTCACCAGGAAAAGCCAGGATGTGCCACCTCTATCCTCCCACTCACCAGGAAAAGCCAGGATGTGCCACCTCTATCCTCCCACTCACCAGGAAAAGCCAGGATGTGCCACCTCTATCCTTCCACTCACCAGGAAAAGCCAGGATGTGCCACCTCTATCCTCCCACTCACCAGGAAAAGCCAGGATGTGCCACCTCTATCCTCCCCATTCACCAGGAAAAGCCAGGATGTGCCACCTCTATCCTCCCACTCACCAGGAAAAGCCAGGATGTGCCACCTCTATCCTCCCCATTCACCAGGAAAAGCCAGGATGTGCCACCTCTATCCTCCCACTCACCAGGAAAAGCCAGGATGTGCCACCTCTATCCTCCCACTCACCAGGAAAAGCCAGGATGTGCCACCTCTATCCTCCCACTCACCAGGAAAAGCCAGGATGTGCCACCTCTATCCTCCCACTCACCAGGAAAAGCCAGGATGTGCCACCTCTATCCTCCCACTCACCAGGAAAAGCCAGGATGTGCCACCTCTATCCTCCCACTCACCAGGAAAAGCCAGGATGTGCCATCTCTATCCTCCCACTCACCAGGAAAAGCCAGGATGTGCCACCTCTATCCTCCCACTCACCAGGAAAAGCCAGGATGTGCCACCTCTATCCTCCCACTCACCAGGAAAAGCCAGGATGTGCCACCTCTATCCTCCCACTCACCAGGAAAAGCCAGGATGTGCCACCTCTATCCTCCCACTCACCAGGAAAAGCCAGGATGTGCCACCTCTATCCTCCCACTCACCAGGAAAAGCCAGGATGTGCCACCTCTATCCTCCCACTCACCAGGAAAAGCCAGGATGTGCCACCTCTATCCTCCCACTCACCAGGAAAAGCCAGGATGTGCCACCTCTATCCTCCCACTCACCAGGAAAAGCCAGGATGTGCCACCTCTATCCTCCCCATTCACCAGGAAAAGCCAGGATGTGCCACCTCTATCCTCCCCATTCACCAGGAAAAGCCAGGATGTGCCACCTCTATCCTCCCACTCACCAGGAAAAGCCAGGATGTGCCACCTCTATCCTCCCACTCACCAGGAAAAGCCAGGATGTGCCACCTCTATCCTCCCACTCACCAGGAAAAGCCAGGATGTGCCACCTCTATCCTTCCACTCACCAGGAAAAGCCAGGATGTGCCACCTCTATCCTCCCACTCACCAGGAAAAGCCAGGATGTGCCACCTCTATCCTCCCCATTCACCAGGAAAAGCCAGGATGTGCCACCTCTATCCTCCCACTCACCAGGAAAAGCCAGGATGTGCCACCTCTATCCTCCCCATTCACCAGGAAAAGCCAGGATGTGCCACCTCTATCCTCCCACTCACCAGGAAAAGCCAGGATGTGCCACCTCTATCCTCCCACTCACCAGGAAAAGCCAGGATGTGCCACCTCTATCCTCCCACTCACCAGGAAAAGCCAGGATGTGCCACCTCTATCCTCCCACTCACCAGGAAAAGCCAGGATGTGCCACCTCTATCCTCCCACTCACCAGGAAAAGCCAGGATGTGCCACCTCTATCCTCCCACTCACCAGGAAAAGCCAGGATGTGCCATCTCTATCCTCCCACTCACCAGGAAAAGCCAGGATGTGCCACCTCTATCCTCCCACTCACCAGGAAAAGCCAGGATGTGCCACCTCTATCCTCCCACTCACCAGGAAAAGCCAGGATGTGCCACCTCTATCCTCCCACTCACCAGGAAAAGCCAGGATGTGCCACCTCTATCCTCCCACTCACCAGGAAAAGCCAGGATGTGCCACCTCTATCCTCCCACTCACCAGGAAAAGCCAGGATGTGCCACCTCTATCCTCCCACTCACCAGGAAAAGCCAGGATGTGCCACCTCTATCCTCCCACTCACCAGGAAAAGCCAGGATGTGCCACCTCTATCCTCCCACTCACCAGGAAAAGCCAGGATGTGCCACCTCTATCCTCCCACTCACCAGGAAAAGCCAGGATGTGCCACCTCTATCCTCCCACTCACCAGGAAAAGCCAAAGCCTTCCCAGTGCCCTCAGCAGACTTCCACTTATCAATCCTTGACCAGACTCTCTGATCAACACTACCCACCAAAACTTCTAGAAAAGTAAGAATTCTTTCTTTTCCCGCCTGTGCGGTTGAGGCAGGGAAGGGACATTGTGTGCCACGCCCACATCCTGTCTGGTTAATCCCACCCCATTTGGTTCTCGGGTCTTTAAATAAAAATCATGGGAACTTTCAGAAGGACTCTTTCCTCCTCTTGCTTCCTAGTTTATGGAAATCAACCAGATAAACAAGCAGTGGTTCTCTACCAGACAGTTTATGGAGGTGATTCTGGTTGTCCCCATGATTGTGGGGGTGCAATTACCTCTGGTGGGCAGGGGCCACGGCGGATGAACACTCCAAAATGCACAGAAAGCTGCACAGTGGGAACCTGCCCAGCCCCAAACGCCAATGGTGTGCTTAGTGACTCCCATGCAGGGCAATCATGGGAATCACTTCATCAGAAACCAGGAAGGAAGGGAGGGGGAATGGAGCATAGAGGGGGAAGGAGGAACAGGAGCACTGTGTCATTAAACATGCAAATGACAGAAGACAGATAGTCATTCTCAACCATGGGGTACAGCCCTATGCCTACTACTTGCTTCTCCCTGACCCACAGTCTGTATCATGCCAGTACGTACAGATAAGATTTTTTTAAACTGCCCTCCTAGACAAGTATTTAAGAAGAAGAGTGGCAGTAGATCTTTCCTCTTTCTGGCTTTCAAAGGTTTCCTCCTGGGGCATGGGGACCTGATATTGTTTGCAATTCGTTCTTCCCCAGAGGAGGTTAGGAGAAATAGAAAGGCCCGAGACAGGCACAGCCCGGTGTTTGATGATGATGGGCAGAGGTGGGAAAGCACAGATCCTCTCTCTCCCCCTCGGCAGAGCCCGGGCTATTAGGAGAAGGAAATGTAGTGTTGGATTTGCCCATTCTCCATTCCTCATCGAGGCTTCGGTCCCAAATTGCTAAACCTCCATTCAACAGTTAAATTAAACATAACTAACTTTGTTGATATTATTTCACAGCCGAATAACTTGATATTCATACTCTTTGTGTGTTCAATAAGTACAGAGCCCAGATACATTTTTAAGTCTCAGCCGGTGATGAATTCTGCTGAGCTAAACTTGTGTTTCACAGGATTCTGCTCAGCTGAGACGGGGTACGCTATTGCACTGTAAAAATAAGCTTCAAGCCATAATTTTGATGGGCCCCTCACAGCAAGGAAGCATCCCTCTTCTCCTCCCTCTTCTTAGTAGCAACTCTCATTTGCCACTTGCACATCCTCACCTAAAGGCACCCTGTGCAGACAATAGCCCTTCACACCGCTGCCTCCAAGGTGCAAAGAGCACTGAACTTGGACTCCCAGGGCCTCTGCATTTGCTCCCTCGCTGCCACTTCATGGACTGATGACTACAAGCAGCTCACTTAATCTCTGCTAGTCAGACTCCATGTTTGGCAGATACGGAGGTAAAAACCCTGCCTTGGACCTCACACATGTGCTGCAAGCTCCAGTTGCACCAAGTACTGAAAACATGCTGCAAACTGGCAGGTGTATTCACTATTATTTACATGTTCACCTAAATTGCCGTCCTGTCCTCTAAACGTGACAGAAACTGCCCAATAAATATTTGAGCTGAATAATAGATTCGTGTGTTGGACACCCTTTTTGTAGCCAGCCCTGTGGTGGGTGTAAAGCATGAAATCGGGCTTTAGTTTGAGAGATAAACACATAAACAAGTGTAATACAGGGAGGCCCTTCCTAAATAATGAAGACATACACAAGATTTTTGAGCGTATGACATTCTGCCCAGGTGAGCAAGGACCACTTCACAGAGGGGGCAACTTGGGAGGGGGAGGCAGCATTACAAATGCTGATGAGACTCACGCGTCAATCACTCTACTAAGAACTTGATACACTTCCTGTAATTGTCACAACAGCCCCGTGGAGTAGGTAGTATTATATCGATTTTATAAGTCACAAAGTCAAGGCCTAAATAACTCACCTAAGGTCCCTAAGGTGGTAAGGGAGGCCTGGGTTCTAGAGCCATGCCCCCCATCAGGAGGCAGGGACCTCCCCCTCCTCATGGCCTCCGCACTCTCATCTCACAGGTTGAGAAAAAGCATGTCAGGCTTTCTGTACGCGGTTGGTTTAAAAATTAGCCGACAACATTTTAGGTAACGTTAATTATGAGTTAGCAAAAACTATAGAAATTACCTTTTTTAAAAGCAGGATGTGGAGATTATTGTCAGCTCGTGTACGTATTTCCTGGAACCCAAAAGCAGGAAGTGCAGTTGAATCTCTCAAGGGACTGGATCTAAGGACTGGAAACTCCACAGACTGGGCACAGTCTCACCCCTCTCCCTCTCTCTGGCTCTGTTCCATTGACTTCATTCCCTCTGTCATATTCATTCTTTTCTCTCTTCAGACCAGCTTTCCTTGCTTCTCAGCTACCCATCCCTTGTTACACCACAGAAAACTGACCGGCAGCTCTAAATCCCAATCCCGAATTCCCGGAAGAGGAAACCTGATTGGCCCAACGTGGGTTAACTGTCTGTGCCCTGAAGTGTGGGCTGTACATGGTGACTTCCTTCTAAAGAGAACAGCTCGGAAATGCATGGGGGGAGTAGAGCAACTCGACAAATGCTGCCTCAGCCAAGTGCTCAAGGTCAACATCGACAATGGTAAGTCACGTTGATGGTATGTATCCTTCACAAGATTTGATGAAAATGGCACCTCACCTCTGTTTCTTCCTCCCCAAAACCCACAACCTCAGTCTAATCATGAGAAAAACATTAGGTAAGTTCCAACTGAAGGACATTCTACAAAATACCTAACCAGTACTCCTCAAAAAGGTCAAGTTCATCAAAACTGGGAAAGTCTAAGAAAATGACAGTAAAAAAAAACAACTAAGGAGAAGTGACCACTGAATGGAATGTGGGTGGTCCACCATGGGACCCTGGGGCCCTTGGACATGGATGGTTTGGGTTTTCTCACTCCCCTCTTCTTGGTGAGAAAGGCCCCTCCTGGGCTGCCACCACCAGTCACTAAGAGATCATCGAGGGGACCTAGGCCAGCCGCTGAAGGATTTTCATTCCAGTAATCCTTTAGTCCTGGCCTGGCTGCTCTGCATAGGACCAAGACCTCATCAGTGTTTTACGCCTTTTAGGGGACCTATCCTTGCTTCTCTCAGGATGGTCTTATAAAATCTTTCAAAGGACAAGAGCATCTTCTCATGATTAACCTTTGGAATGGGCACTAAAAATAATTTTCACTTTAATAGTTCAGATTTTCAGGGGAAAGACAGGTGGGTGTGGCTCATTTAAGCGTTTTCTTTGCCAAAGCAGTGCAGGGGGACAGGACACACAGGGGTTTCTGGCCATTGAGCTGATGCCTGGACATTTTTAACCCTTTTCCGTCCTCCTTGTTCTCCCTCCTACTGTCTCCATTCAAAGTCATTTTAATCTTATGAACTGAATATTAGCTGATGAACTGATTTCTCCAGGGAAAACGTCATTAATTCATCAGGTCTCTTCATTTCATTCTTTAAAAACTGCCCTGGAACATCTTTTGTTTTAATAAATGACTGGATTCTGTGCGGGTGGTTTGTAATCTTAATGAACTTGGGACTTCCACATCCTCCCTGTGGTAGATGTTCAGCCCTATCACATGGAAAAGCACTCTGTTCCTCATGTCATGCCAACGTTTTCTCATAAAAAGGGTCCAAGGTAAGTCCTATTGACACTGGGTGTTCACATCACTATCCCATCCCAGGAGCTTTTGTACCTGAAACCTAAAGCAGCCCTCTATGCCATGGACACACCTGGGGGTAGGGGGGTCGGCATCCCTGCTCAGCCAACACCCAGATTATGTAATTTGGAACCTTGAGGCTGAACAATTCTATGCTCAGCCTACTGACACCTTCCCCTGTGCCCTTTGCTCTAGTTTTCATTCTTGTTATATAAGCACACATGTCAGTGTCTCTCTGACCATAAGCTTCTATGAAGGTAATGATTTACTCATTTCATCTTATCCCTGGTGTTAGCACAATGCGTGCACAGAGCGTATACAGCACACTGAACAGGAGGGCAAAGACACAGAGGCCCTCCATGCACCCGTTAGCCAAAGTCACGGCTACAGGCATGGATGGCGCTTGATGCTCAGACAGGTACAGAGCGGGGATTTAAAAAGAATGTCCTCCCTGCATGCTCGCTCTGACTGGGCACTGATGTAATTTCCAGTCTCACGTCTCTATTTCAGACCACATATGGCAGTAATATTGGCTCTTCCCCACCTCAGCCTAACCATGACTAAACAGGTTGATGAATGTCATGCATCTTATCATCATACATGCATATTTTTAAATATAATTCACTTTTGATCTGCACCCTTGTGCAGTGGCGAATGAAAACAGTTAAGATTTCTTCCACTGTCTGCCTTTAAATGTATTAAACAGCCTGGCTGTCAATAGATTATATTCTTGTACAATGATAATAGCCCCCAAAACTAAGAGGCCTTGTCAGGAATTGCAGTTGTCACAGTTTGATGGGAATGGTTTTACTTGGGGTTCGTCTGCCGCACAATCATCTCATAATCTGGATATACATCACAGCATGACATGTAAATTTCCTGCTACTCTGCTTTCATTTCCAGAGGCAGCAATCAAATGAAAACCACTCAACCTCACCCAAATGTATAAATAATTTTCATTCAAACATATTAACAGTCAAAATATGAGAATTTATCACAGAGTGCTAGGCCTTTTAAGAAGCAATAAAGACTTTACTTTTTAAGCCTATTTCTCCTTAGAAAAGTAATACGAATAGTAACTCACAATTTAAAAATCACATTTGAAAGTCCACATAGAAAGCACCTAATCTGCAAACTTAAGGAATGCAGGTGCTTTGCCATAGATTTGATGCTTGCTGGGGGGGAAGGGATGAGGGAAATATTGTGCAATAGAATTGCATGTGGATTAATAATCACCTACACGAAAATACCAATGTCTACAAAGCCTGACTTATGTCATCTTTGCTAAACATATCTTTTGTGCTGCACCACCAATAGCAGATCACTTTCTCTAAAATATAAACGCCTCACCCAGCAGTGATCTGGGTAATATAACAAATGACACTCTTTTCCTGATAAACATCAGATTTCAATTGAAAGCAATCTCCTTGGGAAGGGGGAGGCCTTTGAATTGCAGCCATGACATGGCCGACTCTACCCCACACTTCAGGCTGAGCTCCAGCCACACTGGCTGCCAGTTACCAGGGAGGGAAGAGACATATTCACAATTGAACAAGGAAAATATTTTTGTCCTCAGGGCTCAGTCCTGAAGTCAGATGAAAGCAGGGTGCTGGTTCGCCCCTTGGCGTGGTTCAAGGTGAGTGTGGGGAATGGCCATGCGAGCTGCCCTTGACAGAGAGGAGGAAGCTGCAGAGTTCACCACGAGCGCCCAGGGATCCCCAAGCTTGCCTGGAAAGCTCCCCTGGGAAGCGCTTCGAGACAGCCTTCAGATGCGGACTTTGTGACCGGCCAGATGGAGGCGCTAAAAGACATTATTTGACCGATGAGGTGCCATGTTGACGTGTTTTTTAGATATGGAACAAAAACCCAAAAAAACTATAATACTCTGGCACATGTAATTCAGTCATCAATCCACTCGGATTTCCAAAAGGTACTTCCATTTTTCAGAGAGCACAGCACTTTGTCTCGGGGTAGAAGGCTAATTGAAAGGGTTCTCTCATATCCTCGAGGGCACTTGAGAAGCAGAGGGTGGTTGGAAAGTGTGGGTTGGAAGGCAGAGTTCAGGACAGAGGAAAATCTACTTTTACCATGGATGCCAGCACCTAAAAATTTTGCTGCCTCACTTTAAATTTTTATACCTTTTCCCTCTCCCCCTTGCTGCTCCCCCACCATGTGCAAAAACTGCTAAGATGACAGTTTTTCCCATTTCCCCAGTAAGTGTGTCTGCAGAAGTAGGAGTACCATAACCCGGGGTACAGCAAGCTCAGCCATTTGAAATAAAACTTTGCAGTACTAATGTTTTTGTAACTGCTTTCATATTGTAATGATATTTTTCCAAGCACTGGTTTTATTTGATCTTAAATACCTTTTTGGGAAAGTCCAGTGAGCTGACTCTAATAAAATCATGCTATTGAAAAAAGGTTTAAGTAGAATGTTCAGAATAAATTACAAAACTGCATGCAAGAATACCAGCTAGTGCTGCAATAAAAAGCTGAAAATGAGTATTCTTGCGATATATTTTAAAGAAGTAGTATACTTTTTTTGTCCATTTTTTTTTCATTGAATGTTTCATAACAGAATGCCTCCATGTCGTGAAAGGAGGGGAATGCATATCAAATGAACAAACTGCGGGGAAAAAATGCATTTAAGGGGGGAACCTTGACTTTTGGGGGGAGTAGAGAATATATTTCATTTCATTTTCAATAACTGTTGGAAGATAATAGGAAATGTAATTTCTTTCCATTTGCTGTGCCAAAATACTTCAATTACATCCTACTTATCCTGTCATACTTTTCAGGACCCTTTAATGAATTTCACCTTCCTTATCTACGCACTGAGGAATGGGTCTGCTTTCAAAGAGAGGAGATGTCCAGCAGGAGGGATCTCAGGAGCCTTTTGGATGGCCTGGGTGGAAGACAGAGGCAGTTGTGTATCTGATTTACTTGTGGTGCAGCAGAAGCAAGCAGCTCATGAGTGATAGAAGTGAGTTTATCCTCCTCATGACTCTTGAAATCCTAGGTCCAAAAATAAATGATAGGCCTGTTTCTTGGCCCTTCCACCACACAGGACAGTCTCACAAAAATTGGATGCTGAAAGAGCAAAGGACTGTGGGTGGTAAGTTTCCTGTGGCACCATGATACCTGCCATTGGAGAGTCTACTGTGCTCTGGGCATAGAGTCAAGCCCTTAGCTTCAGGTTCTATAAGGAACAATATTTATGGAACTCAAATTAACTAATCAATCCAAATTCACTTCTCTCACCTCCAAGAAAAAGCAATCATTCCCATACCATGGAGAGAAATTGGGACAAAGGAAAGGTGGCCTTAAAGGAATGAACAAAATCTAGACGATGATGGGCATTGCTTCTCCATCCATCTTCCTTCCTAACAGAACCTGAGTTTGTTCTGGAATCCATTCTTTTAGATCAGTGGTTCTCAACCTTCCTAATGCCGCGACCCTTTAATACAGTTCCTCATGTTGTGGTGACCCCCAATTTCATTGTTACAAATTGAACATAATTAAAGCATAATGATTAATCACAAAAACAATATGTAATTATATATGTGTTTCCTGATGGTCTTAGGCGACCCCTGTGAAAGGGTTGTTCGACCCCCAAAGGGGTCGCGACCCACAGGTTGAGAACCGCTGCTCTAGATACAGCAATGCACCTCTGGAGAATCTGACCCGTCTGGCTCTAAATGCAGACTGAGTGGTCATGGGCAAATGATACTCCCGTTGCCATTGTTGGGTTTGAGAAAGGGGATGGGACTCCGGCCAGTGAAGTGGGAGCTGAAGGAAGTCTGCTGGGGCTCCTTCAGAGAAGAGTTTTCTCTGAAGTGGCCTCTCTTTTTGCCTCTGATATTTTGTTGTCTGGATGTGACTCCTGAATGTTAACAGCCCCCCTGCTAGGATGAACACCAGTGATAGCAGAAATCATGCTGGATTTGTTTCCTAGGGCTGCTGCTGCTGCAACAAAGTCCAACAAACCAAGGGTCTTAAAACAACAAACGTTTATTGTCTCACAGTTCTGGAGGCTAGAAGGCCAAAATCAAGGTGTCGGCAGGGCCATGCTCTCTGTGATGACCCCAGGGGAGAATTCGTCCTTGTGGCTTCCAGTGTCTGTCAGCCTTGATTGGAGATACATCACTCCAGTCACATAGCCATCTTCTCCCTGTGTGTCTTCACACTTTCTTCCCTCTGTGTGTGTCTATAGCTGTGTCCAAATATCCCCTTTTTATAAGAATACCAGTCATACTGGATTAGAGACCACTCTAATGAACTCATTTTAACTTTATTATCTCTGTAAATACCTTATTTTAAAATAAGGTCACATTCTGAAGTACTAGGAATTAGGACTTCAATATATATTTTTGGAGGGAGGGGCGGTTGGGAGACACAATTCAAGCCATAAATTGCCCAGATGTGAACAGATAACAAGGTAGATAGACCTTGACGACATCACTGAGCCTCTGAATTAACCAACTCTGACCTTGTCCTGCCTTGGGACTTACAATATGTGAGAACACCTTTCTGCATTGTTCAAGTCGCTGAGGTTTACTTGTAGTTGAAGCCACCTTCATTGATGCAACAACTATGGGATGAAAACAGACCTGATTCCACCATCTAGTAGCTGTGTCCTTGGGGAAAATCCCTCACACTATCTGTATCACTAA
This sequence comes from Myotis daubentonii, assembly GCF_963259705.1. Classification (NCBI taxonomy): domain Eukaryota; kingdom Metazoa; phylum Chordata; class Mammalia; order Chiroptera; family Vespertilionidae; genus Myotis; species Myotis daubentonii. The sequence continues at coordinate 175,163,127 of NC_081842.1, forward strand.
GTTTAGTCAGATCTTATCTCAGAGATGTCAAGAGTTGATGAGACAATGCACCATAAGAAAAGGTGCTCAGTAGATCGTTGTATGCTCTTTATAAAGGGACTAATGAAAACCAATAGTGTTTGATGGTTGTTACATTTCTAAATAGACCATTTTCTCCATGCTCTTCACTGAGGCATAATCGCCTGTTCACACTATCTTGTTACAGCCACCATCTATGAGAGGGAGTTGATCAACATGGTTAAAAGCACGGAATCTGCTGGAGTAAGACCATATGGGTTCAAATCTTGACTCTGCCACTTTCTATGTGTGAACTGGAGCAGGTTACTTACTTCTCTGTAGCTTGGTTTCTTCTTCTCTGAGAAGGGGGAATGAGGATGATAATAGTTTCACACAGTATTCTTAAGAGGAATCAAAAGGCGTAAGGTGATTAGTACAGAGTCTGGCATGTGGTAGGCAAGTTCAACATACACTCTTTCTTCCTTGCAATCTCCATTATCACCTGCAATCATCTTGGGATGCTACACCCCAAACTTCAAACTTCAGTGGGTGTGTAAGAAGCACCTGTGGTGCTTGTTATAAATATAGATTCCAAGCACTATCACTCCCCAGTTCAGGGATTCAGATCCAGTAGGTCTGAGATGCATTTATAACAAACACTTCAAGTAAAATTGATGCAGATGGCCCCTTATCACACACATTGAGAAACTTCCTACTTTTTCTGATTGGAAGTCAGGAGACTTCGGAGGAACTACTCATCTTGGACAGATGGATTTCTCTTCTCCTCCCTATTAGTCTAAAAGTTCTGGGAGGCAAGGCATCATTATCTCTCTGCCCCCCCCCTCCCCGCACCACCACCACCACCACCACCACAGGTCTAACACAGTACCTTGCTCACAGTAACTCAAAAATGTTTGCTGCCCTAGCTGGTTTGGCTCAGTGGATAGAATGTCAACCTGCGGACTGAAGGGTTCGGGTTTGATTCTGGTCAAGGGCACATGCCCAGGTTGTGAGCTCAATCCCTAGTAGGGGGCATACAGGAGGTAGCCAATCGATTCTCTCTCATCATTGATATTTCTATCTATCTCTCCCTCTCCCTTCTTCTCTAAAATCAATAAAATATATTTTTTAAAAAGTATTTACTAAATCAATTTAAAGTAATCTTAGATGGTAGAAACAGAAGTTGTCAGGGAGAGATAGGGAAATGAAGAACTAGGCAGAAGGAAAACAGGTTCACCCAGCCATTTAGATATGCCAAGAGATTCTGTTGGAACAGCTGTGCTGAGCCAACCCCAGCACCAGGTTTTGGTTCTGTGAGCCCCATGAACAGTGTGACCCAGCATAGCAGAGTCACTTGGAGGCTCTGGAACTCCAGGTTGGCTTCACTTTTTAGACTTCTACCAGCCTGGGACACAGCCCCCTTCCTGCCCCTCCCCCAACCCCCGAGCCCAAAGCAAGCCAGGTCCTGAGGACAAAGGGGCAAGAATGCCAAAATGAGAAGCTTAATTTGGATTTATCATTGTTACTGGGTCACTTAACCAGCTAAGCTTAGCTCTCTCAGAGGCAACTTGAACAAATAACATTTACAGTGTTGTTTTGTCAACTAATTAATGTTAATACATCCTATCTAATAATAGACAAACATGGTAATTAACCGTACCTCTGACATGCTTCCCATTGGCTAATCAGGGCGATATGCAAATTAACTGCCAACCAAGATGGCGCCTGGCAGCCAGGCAGCTGAAGCGAACAGGAGGCTTGCTTGCTCCAGTGATAGAGGAAGCCAAGGTTCCTCGCCTGCCGCCGCCCAGCTCTAAGCTGCACTCTAAGCAACTATGTTGCAATTATAGAAGCTAAACAAACCCCAGAAACCTGCTTTTAGCCAGCCGGGCCTCAGAGCTGGAGTTGCAACAGTGTTTCAATTATAGAAGCTAAACAAAGCCCAGATACCTGCTTTCAGCAGCCGAGGTCTCAGAGCTGGAGCCGAGCCTCAGAGCTAAAGCCGGCTCTCAGTTCCAGTGACAGCCATAGAAGGTAAATAAATCCCAGAATAAAAAAGAAAAAAGAAAAAGAGGAGAGGTTGGGAGCTTCAGTTACCCGCCAGCCTGTAAACGGCCCTCAGCCCCTCACCCAGACTGGCCAGGCACCCCAGTGGGGACCCCCACCCTGAAGGGGGTGTGACCACTTGCAAACGGCCATCATCCCGTCATCCAGGCTAGCCAGGCACCAAGCGGGACCCCAACCCTGATCTGGGACACCCTTCAGGGCAAACCAGCCGGCCCCCACCCATGCACCAGGCCTCTATCCTATATAGTAAAAGGGTAATATGCAAACTGACCCTAACAGCGGAAGGACTGGGAATGACTGGTCACTATGACACACACTGACCACCAGGGGGCACACATTCAATGCAGAAGCTACCCTCTGGTGGTCAGTGTTCTCTCACATGGGAGGAGCTCTGCTCAGCCACAAGCCAGGCTGATGGCTGCCAGTACAGCGGTGGTGGTGGGAGCCTCTCCTGCCTCCTCAGCAGCGCTAAGGATGTCTGACTGCAGTTTAGGCCTGCTCCCCGCTGGCAAGTGGACATCCCCTGAGGGCTGCCGGGCTGCCAGAGGGATATCTGATTGCCATCTTAGGCCCAATCCCCCGGGGAGCAGGTCTAAGCCAGCAGGTGGTCATCCCCTGAGGGGTCCCAGACTGTGAGAGGGCACAGGCCAGGCTGAGGGACCCCTCCCCACTCCCGTCCCCCCCCCAGTGCACAAATTTTTGTGCACTGGGCCTCTAGTATAGCAATATATAGCTCTTTATTGAATGAATATATGAACCAGGTGCTTTCCATGAATTATAGCAGTAAATTCTCAAGAATCCAATTCAACTAATACTTGTTGAGCATCTACTTTGTGCTGTTATAAAATAAAAGCCAGTATGATGTACTTATCAATATACATATAATTATATCTATATTTCACATATAACTATATAGAGAGAAATTTCCTAGAAAGACTGGGAGGCTGGTCAATATAAAGCATTGGTGCAGTGTCTGACACATAACAAGCACTTAGTTTATATAAGCCAGCATTACTGTTAATTATTATAGAGTATACATACTATTATTAACAGTGGTCTTTCTAGATGATTTCTTTCTAGAAATGTTCAGGGTGGATATTTCTTCCTTTTGCTTATTGTATATATTAAATGTTCTACAATGAGTATGCAATGCTATTGTAATAAAAATGAACATTGTTTATTTTAAAAGTAATATATTTGCCCTCTGAATCCACAAATGAAAACCACACTGTCTTTGACAGCACCACCTAGTGGCTTCAATAGAGTGTGACTGAAAAAGACCCCTTTTTTCCCCACCCGCCTCCTCTAGACACATTCTCAGAGACAATGCTTCATATGGAGATCCACCGGAGTGATTGTCATATGTTCTGACCCACATATGTTTAATTCTTCATAAAGTTTCACCAATGACTGGCATGCTTAATTTCTTTGCCCTTATTGATCTTTAGAACTCACTATTTTCTCATGTTAGGATGAGTTTATCTCTTATGGGACTTCGATTTTGATACTTTTTCCTCACAAAATACAACTTAGTAATCCGGTGAGACCTCTAACACACACACACACACACACACACACACACACACACACACACACACACATCTTCTGTTTTAGAATATCCTTGTAGCTAGGGGTATAAAAATTGCTAGGCAAAGATAAGTTTATCTTTATCTCCCTTTATCTTCTATTTGGTTACACAGTTGTATAATTTGCATAGTATAAAAAAGCATTTGTTGAGTACCTACTACGTGCCAAGCATTATGCAAGATGCTGAAATGAAAAGCTAAATAAAACATGCTCCTTGTCCTCAATGAGCTGTTATCGGGACCGACGTTTAATACAGTACACTCTGACACATCAGCTCATGCATGCACTCATTCATTCAACTAGTATTTGTTGAGCACATACTATGTAACAGGCACTGTTCTAGGCACTGGGGATACAAAAATCAATGAAATAAAGTCCCTGCCTCTAGAGCTTACAATCTAATGAGGGATAGATGATAAACAAATGACTATAAGATAAAGTTGTGATAGTAAGTGTTACCAAAAAAAAAATGATAAATTGGGTTAAGGGGAATAGAGAATACCAGGGTTGCTGCTGATAATGAAAGCCTCTCTGGTCAGGGGATATTTGAGAAGAGACCGGAGGTACTATGGGACAAGCTGTGTAGATATTGGGGGAAGAGCATTCTATGCAAAGGTGCTGAGGTGGGGTGTGCTCCGTGCCTTGATAGAACAGCAGGAAGGCTTGTGTGGCTGAGCAAAATGATCGAGGGAGAGAGTAGTAGCTGATGAATTTGGACCAGTTTTGGTAGGATCTCGATGGCCAAGGTAAAGACCTTGGATTTGATTCAAGGGTTGATGGGAAGCCGCTGAGCAGGAGAATGACATGCTCTGTCTTACATTTTAAAATATCTTTTAGTTGCTGAGCAGATATTAGACTGTAGGAGGACAAGAGTAAAAACAAGAAAACCATGCTATCATGAAGTGAATGAACATCTGTGACACCACTGAATGCATGGAAGAGGTAGTGTTCCATTACATTTGGGAGTGATAAAGAAAGTCTCCTCTTTGAAGGTAAGGCCTAAACAGGGATTTGCTTTTCATTTTCAGACTTGAATTTTTTGGCAAGGAATGTTCTTCCATTAGGAGACCCATAAAATGAATGTCTTTTTTTGTGATGTTAGAAACTTAATAAATGTTCAAACCCATTCATTAATTAGTGGTTGCAAAATGTTGATATCCTAATTTTATCTTTTCATTTATATTTATTTGCTGGAATATGTTTATAAAAAAGAACCTTTTCTCTATCTTCTATTCAGTTACCCAGTTGTATGATTCCTGAAGAAGAGGCAAGATAAATGCTTGATTCCCCTTCCCCCTTTATTTTTAATTTGCAGAATTATGAGTTGGTTGACTAGCATCTTTTCAGGGTGACAAATTGCTTGCTTGCTTATTTTCTCTCTTTTTCTTTCTCCCTCTTTTTCTTCTCTCTCTCTCTCTCTCCCTCACTCTCACACTCTCTCTCATAAAGGATGGGGCAAAAGTAAATTTACAGTTGTGAGAACACAGAGTTTATTATTGCATTATCATTTATTTTTATGTATTATTTTCCATAAGAACAACTGTAACCCTACTTTTGCCCCAACTTGTATTCTCTTTTTCTTTCTCTCTCCCTCCTTTCTTTCTTTCTCCTTTCTTTCTTCCTCTCTCTCTTCCTCTTATTTTTTCTCTCTTTCTTACTATCATTATGAACTTATGATTTTTAAACCTATCTGGTGGGTTTTAATCAATTGCAGTTATTACCCATATCAGTGCTTAAATGTTGCCATCTTTATTCAGGAGCCTCTTCAAGTTGACTCCTGAGCCCTTTTACCAAAACCCTGGTAGCTTGGATTGCCTCCTCACTCTATGGTACAAGCTGTGACAGGCTCAACGTGCACTTTCCCTGTCCTAACCTGGAATAAACGTTTCTCCAGGGAGCCCTGGTTCCTGTTTGTGGGACATAGTATATCAGCACCACAATCTGAACGCTAGGGGTGCATCATTATTTCTGTCTTGGTCATTGTTCCTGGGCCTTTTCAGTAGACAGAGTTTGGAATTTTTTTAAATAAAATTCATTAGAATTTCATATTGATGACTCCAATTTAAACTATGAGATTGTTTACTCCTTTTCCCCACAGTAATAGTCTCAATTTTCAACAACTCCAGAAATGATAGAATTACAGTATAATTCTACCAGAAATGATAGAATTACAGAACCCTTGATTACTAATCTGCTTTATTCCCCCAAAATACAATCCCATAATTAACAATACCAATAGTACCAACAACAAGAAGATTATTGTAGATAGTTAAGATTCTTTTTGGAACTTGTCCAGGTTCCTCAGCTAAGTTAAGGAACTCCGTTCTGTTATTCAGACAAGCTGATAGACTAGCCTCCCAACTAGGATCCAATCGAAGGCAGAGTTCCATTCTGGAAGCAGCAGGCTGATGTGGTGGGAGAACAGAGATGAACCAAAGGCTTTGGTGGTGAAGTTGCTTGTCCTTCCTGTCACTTGGTGGATGAAAAAGTTTTCTAGGGCCCCAGGCATGGTTACCTCCCATGTCTTACTGTAACAAATGAAGCGATGTGGTTTCTATTTATTAAAAACTAACAACATATCCAGCAAAAAAAATACAATCTCATAATTAACAATACCAATAGTACCGACAACAAGGAGATTATTGTAAATAGTTACGATTCTTTTTGCGGTTCTTTTTGTCCTAAGGGATCTCACCCTATGAATGTACAGGCATATTATTCATGTCTAAAGTCACTTAGAATTGTTCATGTCTTGGGACTTCACAGTTTGCAGTGGAAGTAGATATTTAAGAAGCGATCATAGGGCAGTAACTATTACAAAAGAAGTACGGAGAGCAAAGTGCGGTCTGAAGGCTCAGAGCTGGCCTCCCTGAGGATGTGACGCTCAGGCCCAGACCTCAAGGCTGGGTTGGAATTAGCTCAGCAGAGTACGGGGTAAAGTGGGGAGTGTTCCAGACAGTGTTCCCTAAGCTGTGACTTATGAGTCACTTTGCAAATAAAATGCCAAGTAATCACTGTAGCTTTTTGGAATATTTTTTTCTTTTCTAAATATGTTTTTATTGACTTCTAGAGAGGAAGGAAGAGGAATAGAGAGATGGAAACATCGATGAGAGAAAAACATCAATCGACTGCCTCCTGCACTGGGGATCGGGCCCACAACCCTGGCACGTGTCCTGACCTTGGTTCATGGGTCAATGCTCAATCCACTGAGCCACATCGATCAGGCTGGAATTTTCTCTTTAAATTCTGTTCTCCGAAAATCAGACAATCATTTAACCAAATCAGGTCTGATCGCTTTGAGATTGGTGCTCAAGGCAAAAGTCATACAGAAAGTAACTATTGCCCAAAGCCACAGACATGCTTTCTTTGCAACCCTAAACCACATTGCTTACTTTCATCCATTTTATTTGTCATACTTAACTCCCACTTCTGAAAGTGAAAGCCGCAAAAGCATAAGTACCTGCCCCCATTAGGAGTATTTAAAAACAAGAGCTTCATCATAAGAACTAACATTCGGTTAACCCTTGACAGCTTACACTCATATCCTTTTCTAACTCGATTAGTTCTCATTATTCCCATTCCACAGAGGAGGAAACTGAGATTCAAGAAGAAGTTAAGTTGTTCGGCTAATCAGTGACAGAACTGGGATCTAAACCCAAGTCTTCTGACTACAAACCCCAAGCTGTCCCCACCATAGGTCACCCTGGCTCTGCTTCCCAGGTATCGGAATGAGGGCAGAAATGAAGACTCGGCAGGAAAAACCAAGAAGGAAAAAAGTTTAAAATTACACCTCACCACCCCCCTCCCCATTATGATGCAACAAAATATCACACTTTGTTTATGAAACTGAGTATCAAAGAAAGATAATAATAAAACTTTACTTTGCCTGGCTCAGTGGATTGAGCATCATCCCATGCACCAAGAGGTCACTGGTTTGATTCTCAGTCAGGCTGGGATGTGGGCTCAACCCCCAGTAGGGGGTGTACAGGAGACAGCAATAGATGTTTCTCTCTCATCAATGTTTCTCTTTCTCTCTCCCTCTCCCTTCCTCTCTCTAAAATCAATAAAAACGTATTTTTTTAAAAAAATTTTCACTTAAAAAAATCTCTAGGTGAAAAAACTACAAAACCAATACCTTGATATTATTACCAAACACACACACACACACACACACACTCACACACACACACGTGCGCGCAAAGAAAACATGAAAATGAAACTCTGGGCTTTAATTTTTTTCTTAATTTTTCAGTAAATCTAAAACTGTTCTAAAAATAATGTCTATTTTAAAAGAGAAGAAAGAAAGACATGATCTCTCATTGCTTAAATTCTTCTCTTCTTTTTCTTTGATAAATAATTATGCCAAAAAGGCACACAATTTACTTGCTTTTTAAGTCCCTAGTAACTGCTTTTCCCCATATAGGGTAGCCCATTTTAGGTTTTAGAGTCAGATGGTCTTAGGCTCAGACCTCAACTTTGCCTCTTCCTAGATTCAGTTTTCTCACTGGCAAACACCTTGAGTGAGGGTTGTGAGGATGAAGTGACATAATACAGGCCAAGCACTTCATCCAGTGCTTCAGACATAGTAAATGCTCAATAAACCGCCATGTTCTTCATTTGTGTGCCACACTACCACTCGCTGTGGTTAGGGATTAAAGCTTAGAATTTGGAATTGGGGAAGTTATTTTTTGTTGTTGTTGTTGTTTAGAAAAACAACCCTTCATTTTCAATCATTATTTCATTTTTCTTAAATAACGAAAGTCATTCATTCAATTCTATTTCCTATATTTGAAATGTATAGGCTAAGGACTAATACAATCCAAAGTGAAGTACTACTTTATCCTGTAGCTTAGATTAAAAGTTTTTAAATTTAGAAAGAAAAAAAAATTGGGGGCTTTTTAAACATAGAGAACATGACTGGGTTGCAATATTTTCATAAATCTACGAAGCAGGAAACACTACAGCACACAGTTTCACTGACTCAGGACCATGAAATCTCTGTTCCAAAGCATCAGCGTTACCCATCCAGCTGCTGCAATCTATCTGTGGGTCTATGTGGGGGCGTCTCTCAGGACCACCCGGATTCTCACACATCTGGATCTTGCTCACTGGTGATGGGGCCTGATAGTTGCTGTTGCAGCACGCGGAGTGTCACCAGGGCAATCCACTTAGCAACTTTGTTCTATGATAGAAATGCCAACGCTGAATTCCGCTCAAATCACGACGCACCAACCAAGGCTGCTTGCTATTTTTAACCAATTTTAATTGTTCTGAAAACTGGCAGCACCTCTCTTCTTAAATCAGAATAGCAGCTACACATGTGGAGCTACCTGAGCTGTTGTTGCCTTTCACACCCTTCAGGGGGCGCAGTGGAGTCTGGCAGGAAAAAAAACGATTATGTAAATTAATAATTATTTAATTTTAAATTTAAAAATATTGCCAAAGATGCAATATGAAGCTTTTATTTTTGTGGGTTATCCAGTCTGCAGACCAAATCAGCCTTGACTTCCCTTCCTTCCCAGGCCAACCGCTGGTGTTCTGGATGGTCTGCTTCCAGCATCTGCTCCTGTGGAAGGCTAACAGTAAGGATGAACAGAAAGAAAGAAAGAAAGAAAGAAAGAAAGAAAGAAAGAAAGAAAGAAAGAAAGAAAGAAAGAAAGAAAGAAAGAAAGAAAGAAAGAAAGAAAGAAAGAAAGAAAGAAAGAAAGAAAGAAAGAAAGAAAGAAAGAAAGAAAGAAAGAAAGAAAGAGAGAGAGAGAGAGAGAGAGAGAGAGAGAGAGAGAGAGAGAAGAAGAAAGAAAGAAAGAAAGAAAGAAAGAAAGAAAGAAAGAAAGAAAGAAAGAAAGAAAGGAAGGAAGGAAGGAAGGAAGGAAGGAAGGAAGGAAGGAAGGAAGGAAGGAAGGAAGGAAGGAAGAGAAAAGCAAGTGTATTTTCTCTTTTCTAGCAACATGATTTGGGAGAGACACTAAGAAGGAAATAATCGCTGGCCACACTCTTGTATTCCCATTATTTCTCTCTGCCCACACTTGAAAAGAAAAGGACTAGCTCAAACTCCGCGACAGCAAGGAGCTTCCAGAGCAGGAAACCCCGGGCTAATCCCGACACCAGCTCAGGAACCAGTTCAGAAGCATCGCTGCCACAGCCACAGGCCCAGCTC